>NC_132878.1:77212958-77247958 GCF_030463535.1 Salminus brasiliensis | reverse complement strand
GTGCATTACTGTCCACTGCGGGTTGCTGCTGGGCTGGCAAGCTGAGGACGTCGGTTGCCTTCTTCAGACGGTCAAGCTCTTGTTGAGCCATAAGCTGACGAACAGTGGTAGGTGGAAGATAGTCCTTTTCTCTGTCTACCTGGTTGCCCAGGGTTTCTTGCACCTTTGCAATGTGCTGCTTAGAAAAGATGTGGTCACGAATAGAAAGTCTGGCTGTATACTTCACACCACATAAAGTACACTCAGGCCTCGGTCCATCTGGAGACCCTTGGCTTATCATGAATGGCTTTCCAATGTTGATTTTGAACTTCTTTTCTTTTGCACGGGCATTCTGGAACCAGACCTGCACAACACGTTTTGGCAGTCCTATTTCATTGCCCAACATTTCGCACTCCTGCATCGTGGGAGTGCGGTAGTCGCTGAAGCACGCTTTGAGGACTTTAAGCTGTAGGTTGCTCATCTGGGTCCTAAAACGCTTGTGTCCAGGTCTTTCTCCACCACCTTTTGAAGACTTGAAGGAATTTGCACTTCCAAATGGACTGGGTGAGCTTGGGTCAGCTAAGCTTGAAGTCTCACTTTTATCAGCATTTTCATCTAGGTCATCATCTCTGGAACTGAAATACTGCTCACTGTCTCTGCCGGAGAAACTGAGAGCAGGGCTAACCATATTGAAAGGGAATCTGTCTTCATTTGCCTCAAAGTTGTGTGCTAGGTTCATTTTGTTCTCACCCAGTTTCTCTACAGCATTGGCTGTGAGATTCTCAACCTCATTATTAGTCTCATCTCCAGTCGTTGCATCACTTATAGCGGTGTTAATTGATGAGGTCTCATCAAAATCAATTTTGTTGGTGTCACAAGAGACCTCTGCAGAATTCATATTAAGCCCTTCAATCTCATCACTGTTTTCTGCTTTTAAGGATGAAGGGCTCAAGAAGTTTTTTATCTGTGCCTCAGAAAATTTGACAGGTGTGGAGGATGCAGCTGGGAGCTCACACTCATTCATCTCAGGCTTGGGTGGCAGGAGCGGATATTCAAAGAAAGTGTATTTATGTGGACTTTCACCTCCTTCATCCTGAAGCATCATTGGGCTGGGAGGCAAACTAAAACCTGCCTGTTTAGCCTCATGCCAGTGCCGTGAGCGTATGTGGCTATCGAGGGCTGACTTAGCCTTGAAGAGGGCCCTGCAAAAAGGACACTTCTTATGAGTCTGGGAAGGCCCAACAGCTCTAAACTGACCTTTTCTCTCTCTGGCACGGGTATTCTGAAACCAGACCTGAACTACTCTTTTCTTCAGTCCCACTTCATGCGCAATGTGATCCAACATCTTTCGTGTTGGGTTAGAATCAAGTAGGTACTTGTCATAAAGGATCTCCAGTTGCTCTGGTGTGATAGTGGTTCTGAGGCGTTTGTCTCTGTGCTGGTCTTCACAACTGTTCCCACCATCTTTTTCATGGGAGCCATCCTCTTTATCGTCTAATTTACGTTTCATGGAACCAGAGCCAGTAGCAGTAGCAAGACTAGAGCTGCTTTGTGTTGGCATCTGGGAAAGCGCTCCAGAAAGCAACTGGCCTGTCATTAAAGGGTTATTGGGGTCAAAGATCATGTAGGGCATATCCAGTGGCCTTTCTAAGAACTGTGAATGCAAAAACTGGTTTTGAGCCGCAAGGAAATGCATATGCTGGTGTTCCTGCCACAGCTCTACAGTCGGGAAAGCAATCTTGCACTGGTCACACTGGTACTGTAACATCTGAGGTGGGAGGCTGTTGGTAAGCGAGGAGAGTGCAATGGAAAGAGGGCTAGATGGGACAGCTGCAGACTGAGGTTGGGAGTGGGGCCTTGTCATTTGTGGCTGAGGGATCTTCTGTGGAGGAGGCTGAGGGGTGGAGGCTTTGGAGGGTCTTGGATCGGCCATGGGCTTTGGTGTGTGTGAAGGGACGGCGTCAGTCTGCTTTGATTTCTCACTGGGAAGCTCAGGTTTGGGTGAGGTTTTCCCCACATCAGGGCGTGGTGATGGCATTAACGGGGAACTGGAGCCGGAGCTGGTTGCCGTAATGAGTTGTTTAGTAGACTCTGACTGCTTTGTGAAGCATTGCTCAAGATTTTCTGCATTCTCCTCAGAGTGGCTTTCATCTGCACCATCATCATCTTCATCTTTGTAGCACAGCTTCTTCTGGTGGGTGATGAGGTCAAAGATTCGAGGGAAAATGACACTGCATTTCTTACACTGGTACTGCATGTTGCTGGTCCTGATGTAACGCTCATTTGTTAGCTCTTTCTTTTCAGTATCCTTGGCATCTGCTTGGTTTTCGTAGCTCTTTCGTGCCTTCTGGCGAGCATTTTGGAACCACACCACAATTACACGTGTGGGCAGGCTGAGGACAGTAGAGAGCTGCTCAATCTCATCATCCTTGGGGTAGGCATTGGTATCAAAGAAGTCCTGGAGAACCCTTAGCTGGTAGTCTGTGAAACGAGTCCTTGATGACCTCTTGTTCATGCCAGAATCAGTCTTGTAGTATTCGTGTGTACTTAACTGAGATTCAAGTCTAAGGTCGTCCAACGTTGTCATCGGCGGAATGCTAAAGTTGTATGGGGAGTCTTTGCTTCGCTGCCTCTCTTTAAAAAGTGTGTTGCGGAACCAGTGCTTGATGACTTTTTGTGGAAGTCCTGACTTCTCCGCCATCTCTTGGATCTGCTCCTCATTGGGAGAATTGTTTATATCGAAGTAAGCACGGAGGATTTTCAGCTGATCATCAGTGATTCTAGTGCGAGGACGCTTGAACTGGGATTGCCGCAAGAAGTTTGGATCCAGTCCCAGTTGCTGTTGACATAACTGTGTGAGGTCAGAAGATAAAGAGTCCATTGTTGGAAGCTGCAGAGCAAGCTGTGGGGGTAGCCCAGGGTGTTGCACAGACTGCATCATCAATGGCGGAAAAATTGGCAAGTCAAGAGAGACAGGAAGCTGCACTTGTGGAGGTGCACTGGGCGGTGGAGGTGGTGGAGGAGGTGGTGGTGGCGGCGGTGGAGGAGCCTGCAGGGGTGCTGGAGACGGTGCTTGTGTCTTGCCTACAGTAGAGGTGGCAGTAAGAGTGGTCACTGGAGCTGGGGGTGGTGGAGGTGGTGGAGGAGGAGGCGTCTCTGGAGAGGGTGGGTTTATGGGGTACAGCTTGTCATATGCCTCTCTGTACTGCTGAGCGAACTTCTCTAACTCCACATATGGAAAGAACTGCCCATGAACATGCTCCTGATGGCTCTTGAGTATTAACATATTGGAGAAGAATTTACCACACATCCCACACTCTAATTTGTCATTTATTTCTTCTTCTCTGTTCTTTTTCTGACTCTTTTGTCTATTCTCATTGTATTGGATGACCAGCTCAAAGCCAAAGTTTTCAAGTAGGGCTTTGGCAGCATTACCTCTGGCTCCAGAAATGATACGTGGGGGAGGAATTAAAGGTTCTGAGAATTTCGGCTTTTTGGAATCTTTGTTGTCTTTAGTGTTGTCAGAGTCACTGAGAGTATCCTGCTTTGCTCTGCTCTCTTGCTTCTCCAGGTGCTCTTCGGCCTCTCTAGACATTTGAATCTCAGAGACAGTGATGTGGTTGGGTTCTGTCTTAGGCTTGTGGCTCTGCTGCTGTGCCTTTTGCTGCTGCTGTTGCTGCTGCTGCATCTGCGACTGTGAGGCCTGCTGTTGAGCTTGCTGCTGGGACAGCTGGAGCTGCTGTTGGCCCAGTTGGTGCTGCTGCTGCATCTGCTGCTTCAGATCCTCAAGGAATGACCCTGTCATACCAGGCATCCCAAATGCAGCCGAATGCAATGCCAGCTCAGGGCTGATATTAAACTCTGTGCCAGGAATATAAAATGGGAAGAGGAACTGTGGCTGTTGGAACTGCAACAAAGCCTCTGGTGTCATTGGGAAGTGGGGGAAGAATGCTGGATTGAGGAACTGTGGCTGAAAGAAGGCAGCCTGCTGCTGGAGCTCATGTTGCAGTTGCATCTGAAGCTGTGCTGGTGATGGGGTCGACTGATGAGTTGGCTGAACAGCAATATGATCAGTAGTCTGCTTTATGTTGACTTCTTTGGTATCTACAGTGTTTTCTTTGTTAGACGATACTGGTAAGCTCACAGATTCGGTGTTTCCCTGACTGACTGGTACAGGGCTATTCGCTGGTACAGCTCCACTTCCTCCACTTCCAACACTGCTGCTAGTCTCCAGCTTGGCAGTTCTGGCTTTAGTCTGATGTAGGACAGACCTCATGTGAATCTCCAGGGTAGAACTTTGGCTATAAGCAACATTACAGATATTGCATTTGTATGGTTTGTTGTCAATGTTGTTGCTTGGCTCTTGGGGAACTGGGCTTGAGGCTTCTTGGAGAACTTTCTTGAGCTTATGCAAGTGTGAGACAGAGTTGTAATGAACGAGAAGAATGTTCTTTTGAGTGAAAGACTCCTTACACACTGTGCATTTGTATGGACGGGAAGGGTCTAAAAACTTCTCCATGGTGAAATTTGGACCCTTTCGAAAAGGCAAGGTCCGCTTCGGCTCAGAACCCATGTCATCGAGCAGAGAGCTGCTGTCACTTCCAGTGGGACTGGCCTTCCCTTCTTGATCTAAATCCTCATCTTTATCCATTTCTTGTTCAAAGATCTGTGCTTCTTCCAGTGCTCTGGCCTCACTTTCTGTGATATCACCATTCAGGGGCAGACTTCCACACAGCTGCTGCACTTCAGCTTCACTAAGCTCCGGGTGGCCAGTCTCTAGGTGCTTTCTGAGGGCAAGGAATGTCCTGAAGCTACGCTGGCACAAGCTACACATGGTGGCTGCCCGAATGGCGTGGTACTGGGAATGTATCTGAAGCTTCTGCAACGTCTTAAACGCCAGACTGCAGTGGTTGCAGCGATATTTATAAACATGGCGATCAGAGACTGAGAGCTGCTGGCGCTTTTGCAGGTCACTCAGGTGTTCCTGCAGTGAGTCTGGGCTTTTCCTGTCCTGCCCACTGGCTTTCTTCCAGTCAGGAGCCTCAGCAGCCTCTTTTGGTGGCTTAAGTTCTTCATTGGCAAGTTCAAGCTCACTTTTTTCAGAGCCTGTGCTATTTTTTAAATCCTTCGAGCCATTTCCTGTTGCAACATAGAAAGAGGGAAGATTGTTTTAAAAGTCGTCCTGAGATTTTTCATTATAAATAGATTATTGCTTATGTTTTACTGAGGAGTTTATTTCAGCTCATAATAACTGTAAAGTGCTGTATAATGTGCTTACCCATGGGTTTACCAGATCCCTCAGGGACAACAGCTGAAGAGTCTGTCAAAGATGGTGCTTTGTCATGTACTGGTGCAGGTACCAAAGAATTGTTGGGCATTGTAACATCGGGACCTGAAACCTGGAATTGACATGGTATATATGCAGTGTTACCGAAATTGCACACAGCCGAATAAATGTAAGCTAAATAACAGCAAGGAATTATATATTTAAAAAGATACAATGCAATATAAACATAGACAACAAAAAGAAGGATATTCAGGAATTTTATTTAAAGAAATATTAGTTTGAGTATGCACAGTGCTATAAAAAGCAGTTCTTATTGGTCATTTTGTTACAGGACAGCATCCAAGTTCATGTTGGATTCTCTGTAGAACAGGGTAAGTGCATGGGAAATGCTCCACACAAGCCATTCCCTGTCAATCCTGCTCAGTGCATGTTTGGACTTCATAGCAAGCTTGACAGCCCTGTGCGACCTACTGATAGAGATTTACAGGGTCAGATAGTGAGGAGGGAAAATGTGATTTACATACCGTCATAAGTAGCTTCTCCACACAGTCTGGAGCCACACTGTGGAGGTGGGTGAGATGCAACTGCAGGTGAATCTTGTTACTGAGGACATCCTGACACAGGGGGCAGGAGATGACAGGCTGCATGGAATGCTGGGACATGATGTGCAGCTGCAGACGGTTTGCGTCCTTGCTACTGTAATTACAGTATGGGCACTGCTGCACCTGAAATGACAGCGTTTATCATTGCATGGTCATAACTCAAAGTACTAAGACTGCTACACATGGCTATATGTGGTGCAGTACGGCTATAGGATAGTGCCGCTTGAAAACCAAATGAATTTCTGGATAAATATTTCTGGATACACTGTACATAATGTAAAGCAACTATTTTTCATGTAATTCACTTATGTTTTCAACTCAAGCAATTTTATTAACAAAACACAATTGGCTGGAATTTGTAATCAGAAAATTACAAATGACAAAGATGTGTATGCTTTTATGCCTGGCTCTCATTACATGGAGTACTTTCAAATTGCTGCTTCCCACCACCTGTCTTAATGTAATCCATTTCAGAAATGACTCAAGTCGTGCACTTCCCAGGATCCTGCAAGGCATGCTAATACTTCATAATTTAATTTAAAAACACATATAATTTAAAGGGATGCAAAGGGTAAAGGCTTATCCACATACTTTACTTGAGCACAAGGGTGCATTGCATCTCTCTATCTCTCTCTTTGCCATGGCCATTCTATCTCACCTGCTCATTGGTGAGTGTCTTCTCCTCAGCTGATCTGGGCCTCTTGGGCGGAGTGTCATTTTCTTTCTCCTGTAGAAGTGAACGCTTCCCCGCTGCAGCATTCCCCAGGGTTTCTTTAGCCAGTGTATTAACTCCTGAAAATAAACAAACGGAATGCCTTCAGTCAAGTTTATTTTAGGTACTAAATACAGATAAATCTGCTCACATTACCAAATAATGCCAGACCACTGATTACTGATTACTTGTAAGCTTAGCTTAAGATGGTCATGGATTAAATGAAAATAATTTTAAAAGATTGAGTAAATATCTAATAGAATAATACCCCACAAATCACAATAAATATAAATGACTAATCAATGCATCTAAACAGAATGAACAATAAATCATTCCAATACACATAGGTCATTGATTCTCACCACATGTAAAAACAAAAGAACATAACAATTGCACAACGCAATTCTAGTAATTAAGATATATATATATATATATATATATATATATATATATATATAAGTGTGTCAAATGCATTATCACCACGCTATATGTCACAGCACTATTGTGTACTACTGATTCCCAAATCACCTTCCCTTGCATTACCCTAAATATCCATGCCCAACACAGTACATTGGAGAGGGCAAAAATGTTATTACCATTTCAGCTGAGCTCAATTCGGGAAATCAGCCCCTAGTTGTATTTAGAGAATGCTGCACAGGGTGATAAATCTTTCATTACCCTCATCCCCAGATACAGACACTGTCCCAGCCTGCTCAGTCTATGCAATTTATCCCCTCCCTGAGTATGCAGAACACAAAGAAAGCCCAGACGCCATGCCTCTCTAATCTGGTCACTCTAGGCTAAATGTGTATCTTACTCTTGTGAATCAAAGCTTAGTAAAAGCTGCACGGAAATGGATGGTGTAAATAAAGCCACTGCACTGATTTAAAAAAGAAATAGAGTGTATATTTTTTATCCATCTGCATTTTATTTGTTTTCAGTGCATATGAATTTCGTTTGGATGTTCATGCAATTTAATTCTTTGCATCATGAGGTATTCTGCTTATTTCATTGTAATCCTACATATCAGAAGCCTGACATATTAGCCTGTCAAGGGAAGTGACATGGGGGAGAAAAGCCCCACAAGGGCACAATACGAATTTCCAAGAGCATCAGAGTATTTTCTGCAGTCTCAAATTGCTAGGTAATCTTTTTTCTCCCGGCTTTGATATCCCTGCAGCGTTGGGGAGGCATGTCACATACATTTCATGACAAACAGAAAACCTCATTTGCCAGGCGGCCCAATCTCATTGCCGCACCGCATCTTCTGACCTTTTTTCTCCTCTCGCTGTTTATTATGAGTATTTCTAATTTTAACTTTCAATTTTCACCATCTTCCAGTCAATTTGCAACTAAATTATTTCCAGGGCGAGGAGCCGATTGCTGGACAACCGGGTGCAAATACATTTCACAATGCGATGAGTCGTTTCCATTGATTGCCATCATATTGAATGTAAATGTATAGTCTAGGGGCTAATCTGATTGTGTGCTACATGAGGATCCATCTTTATGATTTATTTTCTTAATCAACATGCTGCTTTCATAAGCACTTACAAAGAACTGCAGATGGACATGCTGGTGAAGGGACTAAAAAAAGAGAGAGAAACCTTTCAAAAGACTAGTATCTCTGGACAGAGAGGAATAGTAGTTTTAGATGTGTATCACCCTGATCTACACACTCTGTGCTACACCTAAAATAAGATAAAATGAGAAGAATTATAAACCCCAGGCATTGTTTCATCTGGGCAATTATGGCCTCCTTATCATTTTTTTTCATAGTGCCTTTGTGTGCTTTGGGTGGATAATGCAGTTCAAGCTATCCTTTGGTTCAGTATCTACATCGTCCACTAAATGAAATTGCCTTTTTCCCCTCTTTGTCTTTCAGACAAAGCAATGAAGCAATAGATTAAATAATTGTGACACTGTTCCCATCCCCCAATGACAAATGCCTTTGAGAAGCAGGACCTTGGTTGATTAGATAAATCAAAAAGTGATTTATGACATTCAAGCTGTATGCATTATAAGAGCCAGGGCAGCAGACTGGCCACCCATCTTTATTTACAACTGTCAATGGCATAATCACGCTGCCTCTACATGGCCTCTTTAAATACCCCTGATAATTGCAACAACTTTCTATTCCAAAGGAAGACTGATAGATGCCTTGCTCTTTACACCCACCATTTTGCATCATGTCCAGCTTCCATATTACATTTATTCTGATTTTAACAATTAATGCATTAAGGCAAAATACAGTATCTATACTGCAGCCCCAGGTCCTTTCTATCTTTTACAATGTGAAAATGATTTTTTTTAATATATATCCATCCGTGTAACCAAATTTGATGCAGAGACTGCACTGCAACCACCGCTTTCGAAAACGAAAAATGCATATTAATATGCACGTTGTGGCGCCCCTGCATGTTTAGCGCTCCAGGGACAATGCATTGTACAAAAAGAAAACGTCATCGCAACATGCAGCAAAATAATACGTCTCTACATTCCCGGCAAATGTCAATTATACAGGAGCTGCTTGATAAAGGCAGCATGAATTTACTATTCAATTTCCTGGACCTCAGACCCGCCAGTCTGGCTGAGGTTAGTGGGCTATAAATTAAGCCGGAGCCTCTGTGTAACTTTAGTGATTTACGGGGACGCCGGGTTAAGGTCACGCATTAGAGTGACCTATGGTTCACTTGATAACATTTGAATGCCACACTTTGAACCCCCAGCTCCCACCGTGGACCCACGCTTTACCCCCAACCCAGAAAAATGCATTTGCTCTGCCATGCATTTTAGATGTTACAGGAACAGACACATGCTGTATTTTGGCACACACTTCATGACACTGACTATCATAAAATGGAGCCATCAAAAGAATTTGTAGCCACAGGCTTTCAATTAAATATGCTAATCATGTTTGTATAATTTCATGTAATATCTAGAAACAACAACTGATTAATGCTCAAGTCTAAGAAACATGCAAACAGTGTTTCAAATGCAAATGCTAATTTAAAATATGCAACATTTGGTCTGTCTTGCATGCTTTTCATTAATCTGCATTATTTGAATTGCATAAGAAATTAATATGAAAAACAAAGAGCATTATGAGCAACAGCTAATTTCCCTGCTAATTTAAAGCAGGTATGCAGGAAATGTTCTTAGCCGTAATGACAGCTAATTTTCATCTCTCCTAGTGTTTACTGTCTTATTTCTGTACCCCAAAGCCATTGCACTGACATGTTACATCTCAACAAAGCACAAAGTAATCTGGAGTTGATCCAGATTAAGACATTTGCATGGAAAATGCAATTTGGATTATAATTAATCCATGGTGACACTAGATTAAAATGACAAAGTAAATTAAGCTGAGGGAAAATGGTCTGTTTTGAAAGATCATGCATGTGAAGATGAACTGCATATTCTAACAGCTGAATAAAGTTCATATCGCCATGTGTAATCTTTAATACGCGGGACCCTAATTTTCACTATTGTTGCTCATTTTATAGCATTTTATTGTAGATGAGAAAAACGTATTTAGCATATAGGTTAAACCGTCCAAACCTTAAAACCCGTACTCTATCCACCCTGACCGCTCCATCTCCAAGTATAGTGGATTGACCTCCTAATAAACCAAAACAGTAGCCATTTGGAATCTAATCTCAAATTAAGTGTTGCTGCTTTAGGAGTGCTATGTAGGAAAATTTTTGCTTCAACATGAGCAGGTTTGACCTGATGGAAACGCGCATCCCTAGCTCTGTGTTAAATGATGCCGCATATAATACGAAGTGCAAATTCGAGCTGCTGCCTTAGACAGGCCTGTCAAGGATATATGGGTAAAAGATAGATGACTAGCTAAACTAATAGGCTCCGTCCTGTTTCAGCATTTCTTCTGCACCATTGAACCCAACATTATGTAGCTAGGTATGGCGTGCATGAAAAGACATCCAATGTAATATTCATTTTGACCGCAGATTTCCATCTCATACATAAAAAGCATGTATGAATTCTTATTTGGCAAAGCAAATATAACAAAGCCTGAGGTAGCTGTGCCAGATGCTAGCTCCAGGGGCTGTTCCCTGATCTCAACACAGCACTGTTTTGTAAGGATTGCTGCCCTTGTTAATATGCTAGCAGTTACACATACATGCAGATTCGCAGTTAAACGCCAGGGAGGACAATGTGCCCTGATGGGTGGAGCAGTGCCTGAATCCTAGCAGGCAAAACACAACGGAAGGGGAAAAAATAAAGAAAAGAATAGAAGAAAAAAAAAACTAATTTAAGGGTTACAAGGGTGCAGGGCAATATTAGAAAAAATATATACATGAGTGCTATCTAATCCCACGCTTACGCAAAATTAATATGTCATCAGAGGAATCACAAGTACAGCGAAGATTAATGAAAGGCGCTTAAAAATTACAAGCACGCAAACTGATTTGATTAAAAAATAATCTCACTGGTCATTCTGTAATATTCTTCAACTTATCCGCATCTCTGCTGTCAGATGGTTATGATTAAAATGGGTCAATGGGAGGCTACTGATAGCATTCACATGCAATCCACACATGCGGCCATTATTAGCAGGAAAAGCCCCACGGTCGAGATGAAAGGGAGCCAGGGGCGGGCAGGGCAGGAGAAAAGAAGGCAGGAGCCCAGGCGTGGTGTATGAGTGTCAGCATGTATGTGTGTGTGTGTGTGTGTTTGTGTGTTAGTGTTAGTGTGTGTTAACGGTGGAGGGTTAGTTAGTGAGGAAGGAGGGTGCCAGAGAAAAAGACCAAAACTAAAGGTCTTACTGGAGTCCTTCTCTGTCCTCTTGCCCTCTTGACCTTCGCTCGAGTCTTTGTCCTCGGCTGAGGATGCTCGTCGGGGTCCCTCGGTGTCCTCACCTGGTTCCTCTACAATTGAGCACAGGAAGGCCAAGCAGTTACCCACTGCAGGTTACTATGAGCCTACACTCTCTCTAAGGAAAGCATTCAAGCCTCTCCATCCAAGCCATAACGCAGATGACCATGACCTCAGTGATTTCTTTCAATAAGATTACTCAAATCGAGACACAGTGTGCAATGTCTAGAGTGGTGGTCTGCACCATATGTTTCAAAAGTACACAACCTCAGCCGTTCTATCGTGAACTGATACGGACTGTAGCCTAGTCTTATACTTTGAGAATATTTATACTTGTGTTCCAGGTGTTTTTAGACATAATTATTTAATATAGAGTTTTTTTTATATAAAGACTATACTGCTAATGTTAGGTAAGGTAGGGCTACTATAACTGACCGGGTTTGCATAAGCATCCAGGACACCACGCCGAATGTGTGTCTGGCAGGGGCCGCGGTGTAGGACGAGTTCTCTTCCAGGGGCCAGATCACACACCTCTCCAGATTGTTAGCACTAGGCAGATTACACTAGAAAATCTTTCTGGTGCTTGGCCCCCTCCCCCCCTCCCTCCCTTCCCCACCCTCGTGTTTAATAATTCTGTGGATCTTCGCTATGCTGCCAGTGGATTAATCTGTTTATGCTGTTAGCTGCTAGGTCGAGGCTGCGCGCCTCTAATCCCTGAAAGGCCCACTGTTCCCTTTCATCCAGAGATCATTTGTCTCTCACAGCGCTGATGTCACATTTTAATGAATTTTTAGCAGGCTGAGTAATGCCAGATAACCAGGCTCTCTTCTCCCTCTCCACCCCATGCCGCTTCCATCGTGCTGCATGTCAGGGTTGGAGGGGGAGTGGGGTTAGAAAGAGAGAGAGAGAGAGAGAGAGAGAGAGAGAGAGAGAGAGAGGAAAAACTGGAAATATTTTTTGGAAGGCCTTGCAAGAAATTAAATAAATTAGGGAAACACAGAGGGGGGAAAATGGCGCTGAAAGTGCTGCGCTCATCCATTTTATAAAACCGTAATAACCGCTTAAATTGACCACGAGGTGGCAAAAAGGTCACATGTGCATTTGCATACAATCACTCAAGTCATTGTTTGGTAAGCAGAGCGGCCCCAGCTTTGGCGGATACATGATATAATTAACCCTTTCAAATTCCCCACACAGCGCTGGCGCCGACATTTTAAGTGCAACACATTAAGTGGAAATTATATACAGCATGAAATTTTCATGGCAGATGCTGGGCGTGATTGAAAGGAGAAATTGTGCTGCACTCTAGTCCTGATGTTTTATTAATAATATTCTGACAACAGGATGAAATATCTCCTGTCAGTGATGGCAGCTGGCTGCAAAAATTGCTATTTTGGTGCTCGTGCAGTGTCGGTGTATTCTAATTCATCCCGCAACAAAGGCAGTGTCTCAGCGTGTGCATGTGTGTGTGTGAGTGTTTGCATGCGTGTGCACTACGCGTGTGCATTTATGTATGCGTTGTGTGTGGAGTGTAGTTGGGAGCCTCTTCAGAAGCACATGCTGCACATGTTGTTGTTCATACAGCTGTGCAGCAAACTGCAAAATTAGCCAGGCTTGTTTAAAAGCATGTTCTTCTGCTACTTTACTTCTCACTCTGGAACAACAGATAAACAAGAAAAACAAGCAAGGCCATACCAGTGTGCTGCTGTGAGTGAGATACGCCCCCCCTTCGTTATCATACGAATCAGAAATCAGGAGCTGAGTGAAGCTGTGTGTGTGTGTTTTGTGTGTGTGTTCTCTGAGGTAAATTTGCACTAAAAATCTTGATTAAATCAAATTAAATATTAGATCTGAATCAAACTGTTTCTTAAAGATGTGCACTAAATCATTTCTTACGAATCACAACTGAACTGTGATGAAGTTTAAGATTTGAATCCAACTGTTTTGTAAGAATCGTAATAAATCTCGATGATCTGTAGCACAAGTGAACTGTCGCAAGGTCAGATATTTACACTCCTAGGGGCTTAGGCCAGTGTTAGTGCAGAGGGCTAATCAGAGAATCTAAGGGAGGAAGAGAGCCCTGCTCTGAGCTTCACTAGGCAGAGAAGACTCAACTCTAGTGGAGGGGGGGGGAGGCCAGCTGGAGCCTTCCAGCCTCTGATCATGACCAGATTTCAGGCCAGTTAATAAAGAGACACAGTCACTCTCTCTTACATACACACACACACACACACACACACACACACAAACAAACACCACATAAAAGCACAATGTGTCACACTCAAGGGCATGGGGCAGCCCTTTGGCACCTCCCCTTTGCCCCACCCTTTCATCCCCAGTCTCTCTCTCTCTCTCTCTCTCTCTCTCTCTCTCTCTCTCTTTGCCCCATCCCTCTCCTCTAGCTGGCCTGAGAGTGTGTGTAGAGCTGGATTTACTGACCCATTCCCCCTGGCTGGGAAATGAAGTGTCAAAGTGCTAGCGAGTGTCTCTACCTCGAGGGGGCATCAAATTTTTAAGGCTATCGTGGAATGCATTAATAAAACATGCCGTGTCAAGCAAAAGAAAAGGGCAAATTATGAAGGTAGTAAAGGAGGGAGAGAGGGGGAAAAAAAGACAAGCCGCTATCATCTGGGTCTCATCAGACAGTTTTTTCCTCCCTCTCTCCTTCCACTCTCTCTCTCTTACTCTCTCCCCTTCTCTCTCACTCTCTTTTTGGTGGGCTGTGCTGCAGCTTTTCTGGTATGCGCTTCAAGAGCAAGAGAAATTCCCAGACATGCCTTCCTATACATCATGGCCGTGTCTGCCCTGTGCCTGACCCTGGCAACAGTTTGAGTAATCTGCATGTGCTACAGAGGCTGCGTGTCAGCAGTGTGTGTGTGTGTGTGTATGCGTTTGGGGGGCCAGGCTGCAGCCAAGTCTTTACCCATCAAACTTAATGGCTAACAGCAGAGTCATGGACAATTTTTACAGCCCCCATCCACCGGCACCACAAACACATTACCCACAAGCCCCAGCTCCAATACAGGATAGTCAGCATCCGCAGCAGTCAAAGACAGACAAATGATTCTGAGCATTAACACAAAGGAAAAGGCCGGCCTGCCACGTCTAGCTGTCCTTTGTTTTGAGGAGCTGCTAGGTGCACTGTTACCACATTCATATTCATCCACAGAGAGGGAGAGGGAGAGAGAGAGGGGGGGGGAGGAGGGCATGTATGTGGAAATTCATAAATGCAAGTCTGGTAACTTTCATGTCATTAAAGCGCTGGGCCTGTCCTGTGGTGAGTGCTTAATGACGGCCAGGGAGGCCAGGCTGCTCCCTCTCTCCCCATGGGTGCCATAACGCCTCAGTCTGGTCATTATCCGCCTGGTAAAGGAGACACCCACTGCACACAGCAGTGGAAACACAGCGGCTTCAGAAATGATCGGCCTCATTAAGGTATGTCCTCCGCCTCCATCTACTACAAACACACTAAACACTCATTGGACTTTTGTGCTTTTGGGGATGGGGGGGGGGGGTCTGTAATCAACATATAAACAACCAACAATAAACAAATAAATATATAAAAAAATATTCTAACAATTTATGTAACAGGAGTAATACTACTACTACTACTACTACTACTACTAATAATAATAATAATAACAACTGTATAATAATAATAATAATAATAATAATATTTTAAAGAGGGCTGCATTTCACTCAAAATGTATGATGTGATGTGTAGTGGTGCTAAAGGCTGATATATTATATTATTATTATTTCTGTTATTATTTTAATTACATCTACATACTAAGTTTGCTGTTATGCTTCTAATTTCTTGACTGTCTCTTTCAGTTGAGGCGTAAGAAACACTCACTACACTCCGGGCAGCCCGTGGCCTCTGTGATGTCACATTCTTTCCCCTCGTGGTTTTCATTTGGCCCCTCTGTTTTAAAAGAATCTTTGAAACTTTACACCCTGCACCACTTTGTTAGGGGCCAGATGTAATACTTTCAGGATAATAACCTTTACTGACTTGTTGATCCTCCGCCACCCCCCCTTCTTTTACCCCAATCCTTTTTTCTCCCCTTTCTCTCTCTCTCCCTCTTTTTCCAAATTTCGGCGTATTTAACAAGCATTTAGATCTTAACCAGATGCTGTTAATGTACCATGTCTAAAATACTAAACATCAACGTGGAGAGTGGGTGTTGCTGCTGCTGCTGCTGCTGCTAAGCCCGGGAGCAGAGTACACACACACACACACACACACATACACACACACACACACTCAAACATTATCATCAGCAGCAGCTAGCAGTGCTAAGGAGATGTCCAAGTAGCTGCGCATTAACCTATATTACATGGCTCTAAGAAGGAGGGATTATTGGTGAAAATGTTCCAAGGGCCTCTCTAATATTTTCAAATCCTAATTCCGAGAATAAAGCCTTTTTTTGGTGCAAGATCGTTTGACAGGCTTTGTGCAATGTGAATTTTAGGACAAACAGCAAAGTTGTAAAAACATTACTCATGGCAACCCTAAAACCGTGGATAGTGGCCGTTCTCCAGCAGGGCTTTTGGTGCCGATTCAGGGCTCATCTGGAGCAATACACTCTTAAAAATGAAAAATAAAGGTGCCAAAAAATTATTCAGAACTGCGCCACAGACTAACCACTTTTGGTTCCCTGAGGAACCTTTTAGTGGATGGTTCTTAAAGGCTTGTTTATTGGTCAGGGTGTGAGTGTAAAGAACCCTTTCAAAGTTTAAAGAACCTTCAAATGATGTTATGTTTTTGTACAAATATTTTTTCTCTAGAATTGTACATCCAAGCCAAGAACCATTTAGAAACCTTTATTTTGAGAGTATACGCACTGGAATTGGAGAGTTAGCACTTAAACGCAAGTGAAAGTATAATGACGGTGTCTTATTGTAGAGTTCAAGTGGTTACAGTTCGCTGTCATCTTGGCCTACATAAACATACGGTAGAGTTACCACCCCACTGGGTCAGGTTTGGGGTGAATCAGCGGGAGTACAAAGCAACAATCTTCCTCACATGCTGAGAACTGGCATGACGTCATGTGCTCTGGAGCACATATTGAACCCATTTGGCTGCGATCGTACTTTAAGATTGAACTACTGAAGGTTAGGAGGACGTTCCTTGAACATGGTGCGCTGCTAGAGCTCACTGAGCTTCAGAATAATGGCTGTTATGACAGCATCTTATGACAGGGTGAAAATAATCCCAAGGGAGAGAAAATCTAGACTTGCCATTTTGTTGCTGTCAATATATATATATATATATATATATATATATATATATATATATATATATATATATATATTATTTTTTTCTTCCCATGGCATCTATCAAAAAGAGAGGAAAACAAACTTTTTTGAACAAAACGCTTGTATCAGCACTTGCCCCAATCCTCTTTCTTGTTGTCAATTATTTTCACGAAAGGAAGTCTCTCTCCCTCCCTTTCTTTCTGCCACCAGCCTCTAAGTCCTCTCGTCAAAATGGATGATGCACTCACACCTATTATTTCCAGCCGTCATATGAATAAACATGATGAAGATTAAAGTCATACCTTTTGCTGCACCAACAGAAAAAAAAATTTCCCCTCGCTTTTTCCGCCGACTTTTGTTTTTGCGCCCACGAGCGCAAGACAATATTAATGATTCCTAATAACAAACACAAAGGCTTTAAAAGAACGCATCTTCAAAGGAATTTCACCGAAAAATCCTTGGCGCACCTGGATCTTACACAACAGCCGCGGTGCGCTACGCTGCCATTCGGATCACCCGAGGCGTCCTGTGCAAATCAAACAGGGCAGAGCGGGCGGCACGGCCGGGCTTACCGTGCTATTTGAAAATAATTTAAACAGATTCCTGCTCGTTTCGCTCTTTCCTCGTCTCCGTTCCTCGTCTTTTATTATTCTCTGTCCAATATTTATTCAAGACATGATTATAAACATCTGCCCGGGTAGCCGTTTCATCTGCACAGGAGCCAAAAAGGCCTGGAAATTTCACACACGGCCGCCAACGTGACCTCGGCTCCGACGGAGCACGCTTTTTTCTCCCCCCCCTTTGCTGTTTCTGTTTTTTTCTTTTCTTCTCCCTCTCCTGCTCACTGCTTGGCTTCCTGTCTGTGACTTCTAAAAAGCACTGGAGGCCAGGGTTAATGGCCTTTCCAATCTCTGTGATAAGAATTCATTTTGTTCTATTACCAGCAGTTATCGGAGGAGGCTGCAGCATCACTTCAGCGGGGGGTTCAATCAATGTGAGGACCTAATGAAGTAACCAGCTGTAGCTCCATTTCCCTGCTCAACTCTATCAGACAAATAAGACCTATCTGTCACCCATCTGTAGGCTGGAGCTGCCCTGGGAACCAAGAAAACTAGTGGCCAGATCAGAATGAGCCAGGAGCACAAAGACCTGAGATATGCACCACTTCTATACATACTAATCAGAGCTGTAGGGTCATTGTTGTGCTCTTCTTATTTGTGCTGGGGAGTATTAATATCTTAACATTTCAACATCATTGTGTTTGCTAAATATATACAGTATTACAGTATGATATTTGGGTGATATTGTGTGAGATATATATATATGGTTGCATTCATAAAGTTAATGAACCCATGGTTCCTGAGGAACCCATCAAATAACACATAAATATCTATCAATATTGTTAAAACAGAATTCATCATCACTCTGCCAGCAATAAGTGCCAAGTATAATATCTAACATTTAGTGGCAAAACATGAGGGGGAGGAATAACACGGACTGAGAATAACCAAGCTGACAAATACAATGATCCCGAAAAGCAGATAGCTCTTCTCAGTTAAAATAGTGCAGGTCATTGTAGTGGTTACAATGGCTGCTCCAGCAGTTGCCTTGACAGTAGATGTGGTTTTGGTCATAACCGCTACTCTGTAGAAGCTACAAACAGGCATGAAGTTCAGCGAGTTCATGCTCTCTGGGTTCAGGCTAACAGCAGCTTTGATTTGAATTTACACAAGACTGAAAGAGTAGAAGAAGAAGAAGAAGAAGAAGAAGAAGAAGAAGAAAAAGAACATACAAAAACATGCCTGAAGTAATTAGGGCGCTTGGGTCTGAATCAAACTAAATTCACAAACTGGAAGTATAGTTTACAATGGCCAGTAGAGCCTCAGACGAGGGAAGGGAGAGGACAGGAGGACGTCCGCTGGCAACTGCAGGGAGATGGCATCCGCAGATGGAAACAAATGGGCGCATTCGCTCTCCTCAACCCCCATAAAAACATGCAAAAAATGTCTATTTCATTACTCCCTAAACAATGTCATATGGGCTACTCTCCCTCCTTACCAGAGCCTCACAAAGGAGTACCAGCAGACATATGCTTTAAATAAATAAGATTAGGCTGATAGGCAGAGTCCGTGGACAATGGGGCCTGTTCTCCCTCTCCTTTTCTTTCTCTCTTTGTCTTCTCTTCATTTGTCTGACACTCACACAAACAGGAACAGTAATACTGCAGAGGGTCCAGCTGCCCAGGACCTGAAGGCCCAAGACAATAAAAGAACGGGCTAGTAATGGTCTGTTTATTTCAATGTTGCTAAGGACTGTGTTCCTGTATACTTCCTAGTATATCACACTGTTATCTTCAGGTCACATAATGCTGTTAATGTCTAGGACTTCTTTTAAAAGATATATGTCTTCAAAAAGACAATGAAAGACCCCAGAGGACATTTTGGCACCAACTGTCAATTATTTCCTTTTACGGCACACTAAGTGTGGCTTATTGATTGCAATTTAAACAAAGTTGTTACCAAAAAAGGACCGAAAAAAGAACAGGGAAGGTGACATATTAACAATTTGAGTGGAAAGGGGGGATCAATATTTAAATGACTCCACCTATTGATTTAAAATTAACTTTCAATTAAGACATCCGCTGCTCTTTTAACTGCGACACTTATCCATTGAGGGTAAAATAAAGGAACATTTATTGATACCCTTAAACAGCAGTGGTCATTCCGCCATCGATTCGGTCATTTGCGGCTGGCATTGGTATGCAGCAAGTTCTAACTCTTCCTCTAAGGCTCCACACTAACGGTACAGGAGTCCATGTCTCAGTGGAGGAGGCTCTCTCTTCTGCCTGCCTTAAATAAATATATAAGCCCAGGACCCATCTCGCTGGACAGAGACAGGGAGATTAACCTTTATCCGGAGCTAAGTCAAAGGCGTGTTATCTGCAGGACTGTTTGGCTCTGTAATTACACGGCCTCCATGTTTGTAGCCGATCGACTGAAACTCTTGTGCTGTGTCGGCAGTCCGGAGGGGAGAGAGAGAGATAGAGGAAAGAGAGAGAGGGTTCCCCGTTGGCCTAATCAGGTAACAGACACCTTTTGTTTTGGGAGCTCATTGATGGATGAAATCTTTATCTGTAATATTGATCAGCCGGGACCCTAAACTGTCTATCTTGGCTACTGGAAGGTCTAACAAGATTGCCAACTGGAGTATATCAGTTAACATTTAATCAATGGCATCTTAAGACACAGACGCTTTAAAAAGGCAGTGTGTTTTCCTCCTGCTCCTGACGATTAGGGAGGGTTGCTCAGAACGGATCATCCACCTTTAGAACGGGGAGGGCAAGGGAGACCACTGGCTACCGACATGATGCTGATACCAGTTTTAAAGAGCTAAAAAAACAGGATTTGTAATGGTTTTGCTGTTTTCTTTAAATTTCTGCTAATTTGTCTTTAATGCTGCTGACATGTAAAACTGTAGGATGACACCTGCAAGATGCATACAATCCCCCTCTGCCCTCAACTAGCAAAATAATGATTTGCTTCTTTATATTATATATATATATATATATACACGTGTGAATGCTAACAGGCACACGCTTTTCGCATGTGCTGCAAAACCGCAATTGAAATAGAAGACATGGACATCGTACATCAAGCCAGAGAGCAGCTAGCCGCAGACAGCCCCTCATCTGACGGGCGAAAAATCCACATATAGGCCATATTAGTAAACGTATAATTTTTTGCCTCCCTTGCAAAACATACCAATCTTTGGTGCAATGAGGTGTCAGCAAGCGGAGCGCACGATCCATTAGAATTCCTGTTCGGATCCTCTGCTGTTTATGCAGCGTTCCCTCAGCCGCACCAGCCCCTCCCCTCGCCACCCCCCCGTCCACTCTTCCATTTTCCCTTTCTTCCCTTTCCCCTGGCCCAATTAGGCCCTCGTGCTCGTCACAGTGGCCACGGCGGCTGCCACTCACGCTCAGACCACAGCGCCTCTGGCCACTCCAATCATTACCTATTCATTTGCTTGCCTGAGCCGTCCCTCTGAGGAAAATGCGAGTGGGCTAATTATGTAAAACATTAGTGCGGCAAAGGCCCGCAATTCTTCATCCCCTCCTCTGCTCTGTGAAGTTCTTTCCCCCCCCCCTTCTTTCTTTAATATCCAGTCGTGTTTCTAATGGAACAAAAACTCAACTCTAAGAATGGGGCCTGCTGATGTTGGGGAATGGAAGGTCCATTGGTTTGATATTGTTACAATCTTTAAAAAGCCTTATAGGCTATACAGTGTGACCTCATCAGACTAACATCACCTAACATCACATATATCTTTTTACTAATGATCTACACTGAACAAGCAATGGCACAATATTCCTATTAGAGTCAACTCTAAAGACTTTCTATAGTCAATTAACCTGAAAGCTATTACAGTTCTTTGGTTTGTGCCCTCCATTGTCTAAAGTTCCCTTTGCGCAACAGGCGATGATGTCTTCACTGAAGTGCTACCAAGGTTGTTCAGTCTTTTAGTAAACAATACGAATGGCCTTTTTTCAAAATCACCCTCATTGTTGACTACCTTCAGTCAGACAAGAGCGTGTCTAGAAAGTGAATAAATGCACATTCTATTACATGACCTTTTGCGAAAGCATCAAAACACATCAGGGCGGTTTAATTTGTGAATAATGCACGCGATCCCTTTCTGATTTGCATTTGGCACAATTACAGAGGGATGATAGCAGTGGTGTGAAGGCAAGGTGAGAGCAGTGTCCTCGTCGCCGCGCCTCCAAATAAAGGCACTCGAGTGTGAATGTGACGCGGGAGACCTCTCCCCCTCCCCAACATCTAATCACACAACATAATCATTTGGCATATATTATGACAGTAGCAATTACACAAAGGTGCGTGACACCATTATTGCCATTTGCTGGGGAGATGATTATGCTAATAGAGAGATGTACGGCAGGTGGCACACACACTGGCAGCTGCCAGCCTGTCTGCTGCTCTGCCGCACGCGCACTTGTGCGCACACACAGCCCTCCCTCCCACCAGCCCGCCCAACAATATGAACAATGACTTAAAACCAGCCAGTCCCAAGATATGTAATTAGGCTTCACTTTGATTTAACACTTCCTTATCACTTCAAAGGCGAAGAAGGGAAGAGGAGCGAAAAAGGGGGAGGAAAAAAAACTGTAGATTTGTGTAGATATGGAGAGAAAGGAAGAAAAGAAAGAGGAGGAGGCGGCTTTACATGCATCTGTCCAGATGCCGTCATAACGGTGCTGAATTCGCTTTTTTTTTTTTTGGTACGCTGGCGGCTGCTTTAATAATTTCATCAGAGATCCAGCGAGGTGAGCGGCTCGTGTGCAGCACGGAGGAACATAAAACACAGCTGCCTCCGAGTGCACGGTGCATTCATTAATGTTCATTACTACCTGCGTCTGCAATTACGCCGTCTGCCTCCGACGTTACTGACTGCAGCGCTTAGCGGAGCAGCTTGCTTTCAAAAGCGGCGGCTGCCACTCTCCACACACACCGCCAACTTAATTAGTTTTGCTGGGGAAATGGCGAAGATGAAGCGGCCAACTTATACGCCTCCAGGTTTCGATAAGAAACACTGCTCGTCAAAAGTTTGGGCACACCTTGTTTTGAAAATCAGCGCTGCTACTTCTTTATTAAGTAGGAAGAAGTGACTGCTCTAAGCGGCTTCGCTGGTACGAACAGCAGGTTTTCTTTGTAAAGCATCTAGGTCTAAAGGTGCTTTCAACAGCTGGAGAGTTAAGCGTTGAGGAGTGCTAACATTATAAGTAGGATAGCCCCGTAACAAATAATCTGTTATTAAAGAAGTAACGAAAAATGTTACTTTAACGCAAGTTAAGCGAGTTTTTTTTGGGGGAGCCAAGGAGTAGTGGTGGTCTGCGGGCCAGAAAGGTATGTTTGTCTATGCTGGCTAGTTTGATATACCTTTTAACATAACACAATTTTCACATGTTACGGGTAATGTTTAGGTGTAATGTTCTAAACAATAAGACTTAAGAACTTAAAGCATAGTATAGAAATGTCATTGGGTAAGGGGGGTGGAGGCTAGTGTTTAGCTTGCTGGCCATATTTTGGGGAGCCCTGACTGAAAGAGATATCCTGTTTCAGAAAACGTCAAAAAGCTAAATTCAGCTTTACATTTGATGCGGTTCGTCTCAAAACAAACCAGACTAGTATTTAATATGTACACAGGAAACCTTCTCTCTATGGGCAAACATCAATACTAGCACATAAGAGGTTGTGAGTAAGCTGTAACATTCGAGGTGACTGGGCTTGGGTGGCTTTGCATGCTGCTAATTCTTTTGGCCTGGCTATTGAAAGGGAATCCCCCCCCTTCCTCTCCCTGCGTATACTCTGGTGGGGGAAGCCCTCTCCTCACCTCTGCATGGAGCCTGTCTCTACATGAAAGCCCTGGAGATCCCCGCCAACAAAAATCAATGTATGGATGTTCAGAGCAGTTTTCAAGGTTTTGTAAGACAAATCTTTGGAGCATGAGCTGGTTTAGTGCTATTGAGCTGGGTTTCGATCAGCCGGCCTGGGTGAATAATGCGAAGGGGCTTGCTCACTTCAACAGCACTCAAAATGAAGACAGCAGAGCCGAGCCGGCCGGCCACATACATCCCTTCAGCAAACGTAACCAGAGCAGCTCCAGCAGCACCAATAACCGCACTTAATCTAATGTCGGATCCAGCCACAGTAAGACTGATCCAGGATCAGAAACACATGCTGCAGGCCACATCCTCACAGAACTCATTGTATCTGCTGCGCATTCTTCTGCTAATTAGAAAAGAGCCATGATTAAACATTAAAAGGGAGACTATTGTCTCTAATTGTCATGGGAGCGGGAATGGAGACGTCACATGGCTGGCTCGACGAGCTAACGAATTAGATCAATAATGAGTACACATACAATGTTTTATAACCCGAGGTAAGAGGGGGGGGGGGGGATATCCAGCACAAACAAAATTACAGCAATACACAATAATTAAAATAATACAACATGACGTACTTCATAAAGAGCACTCTTACTCCCTCCCTTGACATGGCTACAGGCGAGACATGGCATATATACGATCCTTTCCTGTTGCAGCCAGCTCATTTTTGAAGTAATTAACTTTGCCATTGTTTTTGAGGCAATTAAAGAAACATCAGTTTCTATCAGTGTGGAGACTGTTTGAAATGTATTCTCTCTCGCTCTCTTACTCTCTCTACCAGAGGACAGCGTGGTATCTGTCATCCTTCTTCTGGCTGAAGCTTCTGAACATAGTGAGTAACTTTAAGATAAAAGGCACAATTCACTGTGCTGTCCTCTGTGTGTGTGTGTGTGTGTGTACGCACATGTATCTGTGCGTGCCTGTGCATGTGTGATGTTGCTTCCTTTATCCCTGAACTGTAACTTCTATAATGAACTAATGAGCTGTAGTAGGATGTTGGAAATATTCATAAAACTCAGTATGTGGGACAGAATCTGCCTGATATTATGACAGATGGAGAATATCACGCAAAAATTGATCGGTATGGCTTAACACACTGAACCCTAGTTTTATGATTCCTATTGCAGAAAGCATTATTTGGTACCCGTTCAGTTCAGCACATTTTGTGGCATCCCACAAGGCTATGTTTTAGGGTTTATGAAGCTTATGCTAGCAGTAATGTAGTCATGAGAAGGGTTTTAAGAGGTTAAAAGCACTATTATTCATCCGTTTTTTATGTGCTTCAGTTCACAATGTAATACAATGCCTTTTAATTTACTATACAAAATGACCAGTGAACCAACACGTCTTCTTCGTTTTAACGACATTAGCCATAACTATATTGTGTAATAACTTTCTGTTATGTAACTTTTATGCATTAAACTCTTCAGACATCTGGTTTCTTAAGCATTTAAGCATTTAAGTATGCAGAATTATTGGGGAAAAAAATGTTATTACACGTTATAGCTCTTTGAAATTGGTATTGGTACGTCACGTATAGAAATGTCTATATGTGTCTATATGTGTCTATATCTTTTGTATTAGTCTATTCTAACTAGCTGAGGTTTTCTTGGGTAAATAGCAAAGCACTTTGTAAGTCGCTCTGGATAAGAGCGTCTGCTAAATGCCATAAATGTAAATGTAAATGTAAATATGTGTGTTTGTGTGGGAGACTTGGGCTAGCACTGGCCAGCAGACAGGTTTCAATTTCAGATCGCTGATTATCTCACCTTTTGCCCCCTCCCCAATTCCATGCATGCCTAAATCTTAAGATTCTCCTCCAGTAACTCCATCCACTCTCCCTTCTTTTTCTGAACGCCCATTACACTCTCTCACTCCTCCAGTGCTTCCTGAAGAGTGCCATCTCCCCAAGCTTAAATAGCAGAAAATTGCCCTGCTTTTCCTCGGCCCATCTCCTCCATTTCTATTAACCTGCGGGAGAACAAAAGGTGCGGGTCTGCCGGTGTGTAAGACCTGCTGATGGGCTGCTGATGGACCAGGAGAGGAGCTGCTACCTGCTACTGCCCACCACCTCTGATGAAAACAGGCTAGCAGAGGTGCTGCACTGGGAATAGCCAACACCGGCCGCCATTTTGGCCTTCAGCAGAGATGCCGCAGCTTGCGCAACAGTTTGCTTACGTCCACCAGGCTTATTAGCGGGACACCATCAGCAGCTAGACACAGCACAGGATTTAATGGAAAAAGAAATAAGAATAATAGCCATAAACTGTCTGGGCGGGATATTTTTGGGTTTAGGTCCTAGCTGGAGACAAGGTTGATGATATAAAAGAGGCTGCTCCAATAACAGCACAGGGCCTTGTGTAAATTTACAGTGATGGCAGAGAAAGAACAGGCCACTCTTGCCCCCCCCCCAAACCCTGTTGCCGCTCCCTCCCTCTTCCTTTCGTTCTTTTTGTACAGAGTTATTATAGGAAGATAAAAGCAACAGTGGTGTTGTGACATGAGCCCCTGTTAGCATTGGGCTGGAAAGAGGGAAGATGAAAGAATGTTCTTGTGAAATGATGATTGCTCACACGGCCCTGATTCCCGGCTTTAATCTCCCACCGCACTCACATTTCCCTCTGCGCCAAGCCAGGTCTAGATGAGGCAAGGAGGCCCAAGCTGAAGCCCAATGAGAGGTGGGAAGCTTTAAGACAGGACAGCGCATGGGCAGCAGTTAGGGTGGAGCCACTCACACTGTGGCCTGATCTATTTTATAGTTACCTTTCTGAAGATACAAGATTTTGTTAGGACAGGATTCCTTATCCTACTGTTTGACATAAAACAAGCGCTTAACATACAGGATAATTAGCACTCCATGCGTTATAACACAATAACTTGATCTCAGCTTCTGTGCAGATTGTAATTTACCCAACCAGACCATTCTGTACAATCTATTGTAGCATTCTAAAAGCTCAATTAACGGCAATGTAGTGCTGTAAAATCACAACCAATTTCTTTGAATAAAAGCAAGCCGAAGAACAGCCTACCTAAAAAGTTCCACCACAAGCAAGTTGCAACTGAATGACCAACTGGCCAATTTCGTCTTCTTCTTCCTCTTCCTCCGTGTAACGAACAAGCATACGCTGCTAACTGGACTCTTTATAAACAACACACTCCAGTCTAATAAATCGGGTGCATTTTTATTAAGCATGGAGGTCCTTCGATGCATTCTGTTATTCATAACAGGCCCTACGCTGATGAAGATTGGCTTGTTAAGGAGCTAGAGAAGCAATTAAAGTGACAGGGCAGCAGGGCCCTGATGTGTACATTTATTAAGACAAGCACTCTCCAATGTGAATGCCCTTATTAAGCGCCGACGTTCACCTCTCTATTCCTTCTGCTACGGACAACAGGGGCGAAGGAGAGCTCAAAAAACAACATGTCGAAGACATGAGGAAAAAAAAAAAAGAACCAAAAGAAAAACCTATTCCTGGAGTGAGGGGCGATTTGGTAATGAACCTTTCAATTCACTCCTGGGGTAATGCATTCTGACTGGTGCATTAATTACTCGATAACATCCCATCAAAATGCAAATGCAGCACTTGACCCACGAGAGCGTCGCGCTGCCTGTTAACTCATGGGGCTTCCTGCGTGCAACGTCTGTTTTCTTTTATCAAACAGAGAACGCTGTTTCCACATTTGGGGGGTGGGAGGGGGGGCACTAGGGTATATCCACATCTATCCAAGGCCTGATACCTCCCTAGAATACACACACACACACATCATCAGGCGGGGCTGGGTCCGCTAGCTGACACTCCTAATTGCAGCACTTGGAGACAACGTGCCTCTCGGATGGAATATTTCCCCTCTGCCATGCCATGATCTGACAAGCTAAAGACACTGCCTTAATAGCCTTGCAGAGGGGCAGGGAGTGAGGCGGAAGGAAGGAAGAACAAGAACAGGCTAGAGGACAGAGAGAGTGGAGAGGGGGTGAGACCCTCCCCACAGTGCACACAGCTCAGGCCTTGTTTAACACAAGAAATCCCCAACAACAGAGGAACAGAAATCCCCAGAAACACCCTGTGTCTCAGTCTCAGTCTCAGTCTGAAGCTCAGTGCTTCCTGTCTAGTCTATTCCCAAATCATCATTACGTCTACAACTGATTAACCTGTTAACTACTATTTGATTACCTAGTGATGCAACATCTATTATTTCAGTCTAATTTCACAATACACCTTTTTATTAACGATAAATGATCTACACTGGACAAGCAAAAGCATAGTATACACCCTGTGGCAACAACTGATTGATGAATCTATCAACTGCTACTGAATTAATCAATTCATTGATGTATTAAATGTACGAAATTTGAATGTGCAGCAAAACAACAGAACCCATATTGTCCCATTCTCCACTGCTATAGAGCAGTTATGTGTTTCTAGGTGGATGATAAAAAAATCCATAGATATTTTTTCACTAGCCACATCGTCAACTTTGTTGACTCATTGCTGCTGCTTTACCCATGATGTCATCATTTCTCATTCGACTGATTGTTCTGGATTCGAACCACATAACCACTAAGTAAGGGGCATCAAGGAAAAACAGCTGACCTCTTGAAGTGAACAAGTGGACCGTGCAGGACAGCCGGCTAGCCACAGTCTTGGGGTGTGTAGCCCTCAAGAGATGCAGTTTAGCACAGTTTGCCGATTTCCATTCTCAAACATGCCTATTAAACCTGGTATCCAACTTCTGAGTGGAATCACATGTATTTGAGCAGGGAAATCATCAACCTGTGCTGGATGAAAGCCCCCCAGGAGCAGGGCAGCACACTTCTGCCCGTACAAATGTCTTTACAGGTTTTACACTTTGCTTTGTAAAGGGCATATAATTAGTAGACTGCTTCTTTTTGCTCTAAAATGAGAAATGATTCTGTCCAGTCTCATTGACTCGTAGAAGGTAACCCTCAAGTATGAAACGTTTTCCTCTTTAATGGATAATAAGGCTAAAACACACATTATGGCTGTGTTTTTAACCTTGCTCTTATTCATAAACGAATGCCGCAAACCTGGAGGGAAACCCTTGTTTCAGGTATCCTTGGTTATAATTGTGAGCTCTAAAGTGGATCTCAGCGGCTCTGAAAGATATAAATGAGCACTTAATCACCCCGCACTGCTTCTGAATGTTGGGAATGTTTCTTACACCATACATTATGCAAATACCTCCGTGCCTCTCCTGCACACCTAGACACAGTGGGGGAATAATCAGCAGCCCTGCTCACTAATGACTGCACTTAACACGGCCCATTGTCAGCTCACCAAGTCCCCCAAGAGTGTGTGTCTGTGTGTGTGTGCAACATGCTTAATTCACATCAGACGTAATAACGGTACTGAAGCAAAAAAACACTCCAGTTCATATGGACAGACTAATACAGACACGCTTTACAACATCAGGAGTGCACTTCTTTTTTTCGTGGGCCAAAATGGACACACATGCACACATACACACACGCCCTAGGTGCCCCTCCTTCACACAAACAAAATTAAATGAAAATCCAGCATGATTGTAGAGTGGAGCACTCCACTTAAGCAGCCCCAGTGTCTTCTGATTAGGAGAAAAAAGCCTTCGCCCTGGAGATAATTTTCATAAAATAGTGGTGCCTACTGTACTGTCTGATGAATCCAGCGTCTTTAATGCAGGCCACGGTGATGGCGGGGAGAGATACCAGGCAAAAAATCATCAGCCGCTGCTTTCGGCTCTCCCTGATAGCGCCTTGATCACGCTCGCCTTCCATTTAAAGCAGCGCCGATCCCCAGGACCGACTTCTTTTCATTTACATACATTAGCAGGGTTCAAATGCGGCGATAGCTACGAGCACATTTTCCCGGTCAACCTTCGAACCCGTGTGCATAATGGCTCCCTGCGATGCAAGAAACGTGGGGAATGAAAAGAAAAAAAAATGAATGAGGGGGCAACACTCAAAGCTTTGGACGTTTAGAGCAGATGAGTTATTTGACTGTTCGTATTTGCTGTTCCACACTTCACAGTCAACATGTCTGTTTGTCTCTGATTTGCTGAGGCTCTACTGCCAGCAGGCTTGAGGAGGCGGTGCACTCTAGCGCATGCTGCTGGACACAGATTGGACTGTGATGGATTCAGGCAGAGGTACTAAGAGAACATGACGACAGTATTAAGGAGAAATTCCCAGCTGTATTAGCAGCGGCCCCGGAACGACACGGGCTAAAGCTGCAAAGCTTCCAACGGTTAGCGACGATTAGGCATGGCTAGGGATAATCAATACCGGCTATCAATTCCATACTTTGTTCTGATGGATGGGGTACAGGGGCTAGGGGTAAGGAAAAAACAGGCTGTTAGATAGAGGGAGCGAGTAAAAGACCAGTGAAAACCACCTGGTATACAAACTGAAGCTTCTGGAATGTGCTTGAAAAACAAAGTCAAATAAATCCTTTAACAAAAGCACTGAATTTACATAGACGTTTAACATTCAATTGCCGGCTTTAAGCAGGTAAATAAATAAAGAAATATTGCTAGCATCCTGAGTCCTCCCACACATAGGCCTAGTCCACTGAATGAGAGGCAGGATGCAAGGTCAGTGGAGTGAAAGGAGGAGGGGGTGGGGAGGGAGAGGGGATGGCGTGATGGCTGGAGTCAGGACTAATTACTTGCAGGCAAGGCTGCGCTACGGAGGAAAGGGTCACTAACTTTAGCCTGACACCTGAACGCCACAGCCATCACGGGCCCCCAGCCTAATCAGGAGTGATAGGACTCGGGCCCCACACTCTACAAGAGATGATAGTTAATGACAGGGGTGTTGGACAGACACACACACACACACACACTCACTGTGTTTCACCACAGTATGTGTATTTGTATGTGTGTGTGGGCAAGCAGAAATCCATCCATATCACCATATCACACTCATATTACCACTGGTCTGGTGTTGTACTGCTTTAGGCAATCAGTTAATTGCTGCTTTATCTGAGCTCCATGTTGCCTGTCTCCACGCTTTGACAATGCCTTGTCTCTCTTAATGCCCTGTGACAGTAAGCATTGTACTATCTGCTATGGTTAGTGTCAGTGGTGTCGGGGCACAATGAAAAATGCCGCCGAGCAATTTGCCTCTCCTGTTTGAATTAAGGCCACATCACCGCTTCTGCTGCTAATTCCCTCAACTCCGACAACACAGTTTTCCAGGCATTACCATTCACGCTTACACCTTCTCCCAGGTCACATGGGCCGCACTTTAAACCATCTATCCTCCTTTTGTCACCAGCCAGCTATTCACTAGTGCACTAAGCTAGGCTTATTGTTATTGTTCAGCTCAGAACAAAAAAAAAATCTGCCTTTTTTACGTGGGTAAATAGAGGCTGCCATAGCACCGCAGCTGCATTTGCTTCTAAAGGTATCACGTTCCCACATGTCTAAACCTGCTCTTCAACAACTACAAAAGCATGGGCAGAAGAGTGAGAGGGGGGGTGACTAAAATACCTTTTTTCATGGATAGGTAGAATTAATACACATTAGTATGCAAGGAAAAGCATCCCAAGGATCCAAAGGAGGGCTTTGTATTGTAAATAAGCATAAATGGCTGCAGTCAGGTATGTTAATGTGGATAATCATTGCAATTTCTGCAAATTATAACTGTCAGTGGGCACAAACAGACTATGAAAACATGAGGTAACAATTTAGCTTTTGTATTGCCTGCTTTCAAAGAGGGGATCTTGCTGAAAGAAAAACAGCAAAAGGAAGACTAAGCCCTGAAACATGCCTTTTCAAAAATAGTTTAAGGCTAGCTGGCCGGTTTTAAAAATAATTTCGGACTTTCTGCACGCAAAAACCACAGAGTAATTATAATACGGTGGGGCAGGCGGAATTATTCAGAAATGACTCCATCCTGAGTGCTTGCCATTTCAATAATGGTTTCGAGTCTTTCTGCTAAAAGTGCTAGTGCGCATATGAAGATTAAACCTAAGTATATGAAAAATGATTTGCATTGTCTCCATTTAATGATACAGTAATATAAACTTTGGGCCGCTCTACAGCTCTCCTGGGGCAATTTATGTCCAAGGAATCAAAGTCTCTGTTGACACACGCAGCCATTGCTGGTCGTTTTTTTACTTTCCCATATGACGGCCTATTTCCAGAGGATGACTTGTTTACTCTTTCGGAGGACGCTCCTAACATGGCGTTATTGGAACCTGAATATATTACTGTGCCACAGCCTGTTCTTGCTGCCAAGGCCATTCTGAAGGAAATGACTTTTTGACTCCAAATGCTCAGATGAGCAAAATCCACACTCGCTGGAGTGTTTGTGCTCCTGAAGAAGGAGCTCCAGGAGGGCTTGTGGCTGAGCGAAAGTGCCCTCAGGTAAGACAACGAAACATATGTGGAAGTGCGGAAAGCTAGCATCCCCGGCCCGTTGCTCTAATCATGGCGGAATGCAGCGGCCGCTGTGTCCGCCCCGCTTTGTGCGAGGAATCAAAGGAAAATGGATGCCCTTGCATTAGTACATCACCCATGGCTAACAGAATGATGAGACCGATTTGGCTGTATATCATATCTTACACTCCACTGCCTTCCCATTTCAGTCTATGTAATGGCCACAAATTATGGTTACAAACCCCTGGAAAACACTGTCTGGGGAGATGATCTTGAAAAGTAACTGCTGTAATTGCCTGTATGCCCTCGAAAAAGAAAAAAAAAGAGAGAGAGAGAAAGAAAGAAAGAAAAAATCTAGACCATTAAAACGACATCCGTGTCACTGCGATGAAATGCAGACACGAAGAGAAAGCGAACGACGAATCGGCCACAGCAGGAACAAAGGATATCAGAATTTCTGCAGGAGTTAAAGCAAACGATTCTACAATTCTACTGTCTCTTCTATATAGGTTTGCATCAGACAAAAACTAAATCATCCCTCCTTTTCTGCTCACACATAGACACAAAAAACAACCCCCCTCCCTCCCACACCCACCACCACCACCACCACCACACACATACATACACAAAAGCAGAGCATGTCCATTAGTGTGTGTTGTTGGCCTACAGCTGCTATGTAAATGGTTCTCACTCCAGCACTGGTAATTTGGCCCTGGTTGGAAACCTCCTGAAGCATTATCAGTCAGAAGAAACAAAAGGGCCAGGACGGGCGAGTCGGGCTCTTTCGGCTTTCAGAGCGGATCAAGCCGCAGCATTTAAAGACTTGTTCATCTCCAAAGTCAGCCGGGCCCTTTGTCTAAGCTTGAGCCTAACAAAGGCCTCCTCTTCTTCCTCCAGTTCTAATACATGTTTTTTTTTTTTGGGTGGGTGGGGGGGTTTGTGGTGAGGGAGGGGAGCAGCTTGATGGGGTTGTGAGGGGTGTGGAGGGGGGGCTCTCAGAAATAATTACCTCCATAAGATCCCATCTCCACTCCCAGAGCCATGGCAAAATGGAGAAGCAACCAAAGGATGCAAAAAGCCCTTTATGCATGGCCTAGCTAACCCATCAGGCAATTTACAGTTGAGCTAGAGGCCAGGGAAATGGGTCCCCTTACGCCACACGCACACAATTACATACTTCTTTTTTCTTTTCCGCCTACTTTGAGGATGAAAAAAAAAAAAAAACACACACACAAACACACACACACACACAAACACAAGCACATGGTTGTTTATTTATATATGTAAAAAAACAAGTGTGTGTATATCTCAAAGTATATATATATATATATATATATATATATATACATACACACACCGAAATGTAATATAAAATGCTTCCCATAATTTGCTAACAAATGGCAGACATTCAATATTTGCTGCAATCATTTGCTCTTGCTGCAAATACTGTAGCCTAGAGTTTTTTGTGAAAAATCTTTTGTGTATTCCAAACAATAGAGCCATGTCTACTACACAAAAAAAATCCCTCAGTTCAGGAGTTCGCAAAACAAAACAGTGCATCGGGACAAACCCTTTGGCTCAGCATGTTGTGTTTTACACGTTTTTATATGTGGGCCTTTATATAGCACATCTGTGTTAAAAAGCCAGTGCGCGGGGGCCCATATGCACAGGGCTTAGATTACAGTGATTTACAAATGGGGAACTCCACTTCAAAAACATGTTTAACCACATAACCCCCCTGCCTTTCCAAATTCTCAGCTTCATGATGTTTACCTTGTGTAAATGATGAGTCTTGTGGGCCCTGGGCAGGGGGAATTACGGTCGCCCTGGGAGATCTGCAGCCTGATTCTCAGGGAGCGCTGTGCTCATAGACTCGCTTTAGAGCACGATATTACCGTTTACGCAGGGAGCTGACTGAGAGAACTCCAGCCTAGTTGGTCTCGTTTGGCTAATTTAGCACACTGGACTGGAGACATCACATTCATTATCACACACTGCTGCAGACAGAAATTATAAGACTGTCTGGACTATGGTTTTCAAAGCTCTGAAGAATACAGCTTCATTTCTCCTAATGCAAATTGACTTCATGATGTTTTCAAGGATGCATTTCTTAATAAAGGTGTTTTAAAAACAATTGCATACAGACCTATCTATCTATACCTACAGTATTAAAGATGAATGTCCCCCAAAGTGGTGTTTGCTGTGATGCCACAGAACAAATCATTTTGGTTCCCTAAAGAACCCTTCAATGAATCTTTAAAAAACTAAATTGAAACCACCTGAAAGGTTCTTTAGGGAACCAAAAGTTGTTCTTTTATGGCATTGCTCCAAAGGAGCGCACATGTGTGCTAGGAGTGCTAAAGAGTGCAAATTTAATTTTTTTTAATAATATACCCTTCTGGAGCAATGGCTTACTGGTTTATATTTAGCTTTTTTATGTTTGCTTTGTTTCCGCTGTCTTCTGTTTGGTCTATGATTAAACACTTGGCTACAGTGGGCTGTGTGTGACCGTGGCTGTGGCTACTTATGCAGTTCAGCTTTAATCCCCTACTGCTGTAGGTCTCGCAAACTTTCTCTTTAATTACACCGTAAAAAATAATATCAAAAATTGTTGAACAAAATTCACTCGTATGTACATAAAGTCAATGCCATTATAACCTTTATTCCCAAATGGCTTTATAATTATTTGGCGAGGGGCCAGAGAGTTGCTTTTAAGAGAAATATACAGGTCAGCATTTAAATTAATCTTTTTTCCCCCCTCTTCCCTCCTCACAAAACTGACTAATGATCAGAAAGTGCTAAACTCAGGAGTTATACCCTGACGAAGGCCCTACCAGCTCCTTTAACACCCAGCTGTAATTCTGAGCAGGCTGAAATGTTGCTTACTCCAGAACCTTTCGCTGGAGGCTGGAGCACAGCCACAAATTACTGCCATCACCAACCAGGCACCAGGCCCAGTCCTTCAGCAGCGTGGGCACCAGTCACAGGGAGGCCACTCAACCCTCCCCTCCTGTTCTAGGCAATTAATATAAATATATACATACATATGTATACTGTCCCTGCCATGTAAATGATTGACATACCTTAAATCTGGCAGTTGTTCATTATGCTGTGTCAACATTTCATGATGCATGGACCAATAGCAATGCTCCAATATTTTAGTTTAATTTATTTTGATGTTTTTTACCAAATATTTGGACAGAATTTATTTGTCCGATTTGAACGACTAAATGGATTCAGCTACTTGCTGACACAGATGTGCAACCTGTGTGAGTCTTCTACAGATTTCTAGTGTCTAACTAATTATTTGAAACCTGTGATGTTGCAGGACTGGCACACATTTTATATTATTAAAAACAGCAGCTCCTAACTCCCTGGTGGCTCCCTGCCAATTGAAATTCAATTCTAACATTTATATCTATGCTATAAAAGGATCTATAATATGTTTACTACAAGACCCCGAAATAATACTGT
>NC_132878.1:77157958-77210458 GCF_030463535.1 Salminus brasiliensis | reverse complement strand
AAACATCAGCCAGGTTGTCCTCCTCCGGCGGCAAGCCCTGCTGGTGCAGCTGCAGCTTGCGCAAGCCCTCGTTCTGCTGGTGCTTGAGCGAGCGCAGGTGCTGCACCAGACTCAACTTGGCTTTGCTGGAGTAGTCACACAGCGCACAGTGGTAGGAGCATGAGTCCGAGCTACAGGCACTCTCTTGCTTCTGCAAGTGCTGCAATACGGTAGGAGGGGAAAACACAGGCGGGGGAGAGAAGGGAAAAAAAAAGAAGTCATTAGTCGTTATGCTTCATGTGGAATTACAGCTAGTCGGTTTGTCTCTCTGGCCAAGAAGAGCACCTACATGAACCAGATACTTCCCAGTTCCCTTTAATAACCTCCCTGACATGAAATGCATTCCTTCCAGCTTTGTCCCAAACATAAATACTGATAACAAAGAGAGATTGTCAAAAGCCCTGTACTTCAGTGGATGCTGCCTGATGAGGAAAGACAGACAAGCAAGAGGAAGAAGGGGAAGGGATGGAGCTAACATGTCTCAGTCTGGCATCACATAATCCAGGACACAGGAGTAATTCACCACGACAAAAAAGTCCAGCTTAACTTTAAGGCTGGCCTGTGCAACTTTAGGCAAGGGATAAGGAGGATGAAAGGAGATGGGATCTGGTGGGGGTAATTTACTACCTGAGCAGAGATAAAGAGAGGAAAACAAATCTACAGAGCAAACCTATAAAACTACTGCAGGCCGGCCTCCTTCATGCAGGATGAAAGACAGCGAGCCTGCTTGTGAACTACAGAACGCTATACACAGACCTACAATGTTAAAAATAAAGGTGCTAAATGGGTCTGGCGGAGTGAAGCCATAGGAGAACCACTTTCCAATACCTGTGGACAGTTCTTCGTTAACCAGCCGTTGGGTATGTCTGTAGTACCTTTAGTTAGGGACCATAAGTGGCCTATATTCCTTTGCAGTTGCTTGAAAAAAAGTTTAATAGAAATATGCTGCTGCTGATAAAGGGAATGTATTGCACTTTTAAAGGACAAAAACGGAACACAGGACTATGCTGAGCTTTTGTGGGTCCATTATCATTGTTTGTATCTTTGTAAACAAAAATGTACCTGTGCAATACCATGTAAAACCAAAACACCTTAGAACTGTAAGAGTGTGGTTTCTTAATATTTAAAGGGCAAAGGAACCTGCAAATTGTGCATACAAGCAGCCTGAACACATGCTGAAAAAATACTAATGAAGTAAACTTGTACTACATTTCAATCTTGTTAGACCTTCCAATGGCTTTGTTATTAATGTCATTCATACAGTAGTTTCAGGAGACGGAACCCTGAAATTTCAGTTAGTTAGTTAAAGTTCATTTGTCATGAAGATCCCACAGGATAAAAACGGCAAAAGCCATTTTCAAGTGGTGTAAAAAAAAAACCCTGTTGTTTTGATCTGAAGTTCTGACTTATGTTATGGTAGGTTATATATGTCAGGCTGGGTGAAGAAAGCCAATGATGTATTAACAGAATGCTAAACCCCCATGCCCCCCACCCCACTCTCTCTTTCCCCCTGCACAAAGGCCTCTGCTCCCTCAGGCCCCACTCTATGTGTGTGCATGTTTGTGTAAACTAACCCACAGGACCTCGGTCACCGCCATATTGCTGACGTTCAAGAACCCAGCTTACAGTGGCTAGCGATGCACTTACACACACACACATAAACACACACCAACAATGCGCACTTGGGTTTCATAAAAGCTAAGAGGAAATCCTGTGCCACTTTCTCATGCTAATTCAGTCACTGTTTACAGCTATTAGAGTGCAGTTCAGCGCCTCATTTCTCTCTCCATTATGGTGTCCACTGGGTCAGCTGGTTAGAACAAACTGAACAGCCTCCCTCCTCATGCACCCACTCACACCACAAAAAATGGGTTTCTTTAAGGGGCAACACACATGCACAGAGAAACACACACACACACACATACACACACACACACACACACACACACACAGGTAGCTAGTGGAACTTCCTAAGCTTGTTAATTCAGACAAGGGGCTCAAATAGAAGGCTGAGCACAGAGGGGGTGAGGCCGGAGAAAAACGGAGGAGTATTTAAACCGCGGCTTTGTGTGCGAAATCCGAACTGTCCAGCTTCACGCATTGTTCTTCGCAAGCCCGATGTGTGGCGAGCAGTGGGGGTCTTGCATTCAGAGCAGGCTGCCAATTGTGCGCTTTAATTTGGGCTAAAGTTTTGCATTAAAATTGTGCAGAGTTGCACCATGCAAGGCTTTCACACAGGCTGCACCCTGCCACCCACCGACACACACGCCCACACCTGTTTTTGTACCGTGTCAGGACGTGGGGTCATACATCTGTCCTACATATGCCTAAACCTAAAACGAACCCTAAAATTAACCTCAGCCACCAGAGAAAAAAATGGATTTTAGTTTCAAACAATAAAACATGGAGCTTTTTGTTAAAAGTCTCCAAGAACATGTTGTTGGTCAAGTAAATGTAGCCCTGTAGTTTTCTGGTTTTCCTACAAAGTCAGGACATTTTTGTCCTGAAGATCTACAAAAATAAACACACACTTAGACCCCCCTTCCCCCCCCCCACCACCACCACCCTGCTCTCTCCCAAAAGAAGCCCATCCCCCATCGCCATTCCCCGGGCAAGCCAAGCATATCAAGTGTGCCTACAGTACTCACAGGCTAATGAACAATGCACAAAAACAAAAGCGAGAGCGAGGCCTCCATTATCTGATCTTCCGCTGGAACACAAAACGGGCCTTCTCCGGGCCCTGGAGGAAGTGCCAGCCAGCCTGCAGGTGTGAGCTGCCTAAAAGAAAAGCCTTTGACTAAATAGATTCTTTGACTGTCAGGGATTAGAGTCATGGCACCAGTGGCAACACACATCTTTTCTTTTCTTTTTTCTTTCTTTCTATTTTTTTTTTCTTTCTTGAAAACTGCAGAATTTTTTCTCACGAGCCCGCAGGACTGCTCTCCGCAAGGGGCTCCTTCGTGGTCATTGAAACGTCTTAAGTTTTAATTAAGTTGGAGTTGTCAGAAGAAAGCTTTTTTGGCACAGATTCAGGGTCATTAATTACGGCTATCTTTGTTTCTTTCTAAAAGGGAGGGCCTCCCCAGACATTGTGAGGTTGCTGCTATTGCCTGCCTCCCTGCGGCCCACGGACTCTAAACACAGTCCAGCCCAGCAAATAAAGCTTTCAAAAGGGACTCTACTGAGTCCTCACATCAGCTACACTTAACACTGCAGGCCCACACTTCTGCCCTTAACTCCAAGTGCCATTGCCTAGAGGATCCAGAGCCATTGTTCGGTATTGGTTTGGAAGATGCAATTAAAAACTGCATAAAAATATATAATAACTGTCTCCTCCCATTAAACTTTATTTATATACAAGTACAATATTTCACCGAGCACAATCTCACCCTCCACCACCACTTAAGCCCGTCTCTCTCCCTGTTCTCAGAACCAGATGTCTGGACAACCTCTGAATCATTAATTGATTTTCAATACTTATACAGTTAGTGCAACAGCACATGGAACATTCCAGCCTGGCTCTATTAAGATGGGTTTCTGAGAAAAATAACAATATGATTCGTTCTCTCCGCATGATGACCAAACCATATTACGATTAATAACTATCGCTGATAAACAAGCATTTGCTCCAGGGCAAGCTGGCCGGCTATTGTGAGAGGTACACTCATGTCCTCACATTGCCTTATTTGAGCTTGTGCTCAATTTTACTCTGCTCTCGCAGCCTCCATTACTGGCTAATATGGAGTAGATTTGCATTGCATGTGAATGGGGCTGACCACAGTTCCTAAATTATTCTGGATCACAGTTATTGCTGAGTATCCATTTTCACAGTCCTAATAAAACACAATACAACCGAACTTGTCACATGGTTTAAGTACTAGACAGAAACAAACTGTCTACAATTTTTGAAAACATTAATATATTCTCAATCAGCAAATTCTTGGTTGTTTGTTCAAGGCCTATATTGAAATACAGTATTTTTCTTCTCCTTTTTATAGACCCCCTTGGCAACCACTCGAGGTGTTCTGAACCTCGGGTCCAGGGATTTCTGATTTATGAGGTTTAAACTTACCATTTTCAGTCGTTCCAGACTCGGGGAACGGTTATACACAGCCTGCAAAAATCAAAATGTTTGTGGCATCGTGTAACATACTCTACAACCCCCTCCGCACTCCACCTCCAAACGCCAGCGCACTCCCCTAAATGTCAGGAAACTGCTGGCAAGGGAGAGGAGCCCCATTTATAAAAGAATTCAGCCTCTCCGCACCCGAACCTTGTCGAGGAGGTGCATTAGAGCGCCAGAAAACAAAAAGGAAAAACAAAAGCTAGCAGATAAATCTTTCAAAGCTTCTGTCAAGCACTTAGGGAATAAGCGGAACTCTGAAATCCCTCCAAGTGTTGTTGTTGTGGGTGGCAAAAAGGCCCATCAACGACAATATGGGAGCACTCGTGTCTTTGATGGATAATTGTTCCGGATTAGCATTTGGCAAACAACCAAGTGTGGCAACCCCATGGGGACCAATCATTTTAGCTAACGCCTCGTCTCTGGGCACCCCTCAGCATGCCAGCGTGCCATGCCCTGCCCGTGCCACAGGCGTCGGGGGTCCCATGGAGGGTGGTCCGAAGGGGTGTGCCCCTCTCCCCCCCTACGCTCTCAGGGCCTAATCAAGCATCATATTGACGGCTCTGAGGGAAACGCTGCATAGTGCCAGACTGCCAAAACAATGCAAATCAAGGCGCGGGGGACCCCTCTTCACCTGTCAAAACCGAGCCCCAATTCCCAGGGAGCATGTTTTTTTTTTCCTTTCTTTCCTCCCCCTTCCCAACGTGACAAGGGGACTTATTTATTTATGCTGACTTCAATGATTACAAAACAGCTCCTCTCACCCTCACGTCTGCCTGTCTGCTGACGGCAGTAGGAGTTTGGTTGTAGCGCCCGCAGTGACAAACCAGACTCATTAGCCGCACTCAGAACGAGGTGAGGGGGCTGTTCGTTCGAATCTCTGTGCTAATTCCGCCCTATTCTGGCCCGCTCTCGCTGAGAAGGGGAAGGGGAAATGAAGGAAAAGAGAGAATCATTTCATCCCTAACCAAGGACAAATTAGGGCGTTCTGCACAAACATGCCTTTTTCCTGTCATTAACCATAAAAAAGAGCCAACTAATGAACACATACCTAAAATAAGCTGTGGCATAATTGCCCTGGAACCACATACTGCCGCAACTATTCCTTAATAACATGGTGCGGTGAAATGAAAACTGTATCTGTATCTATATGCATCAGCATTTTTTTTTCCTGTCGCTCCCCCCCCCTCCAAAGATGCCTTGTTCGAGCGCTTTCGGAACGACAGCAGTTTCCGGTGTTACTCCACGGCCCCCGCGAGTCAGGACAGAAAAAAGAGAGACAAGCAACAAAAGCTTGTTTTGTTCCTCAAAGCATTTTAAACACATACCAGCTTCACTTGGAGGCCAGCCAGGTATACAATTCCATCAATACTGACACCCCGCAAACACATGTTACCAGTAACTGCCTGCAGAAATAAATGAAATGCTATATCATGGGTGCTGTGGAAGTTGGCAACCTGACCAAAATTCTTCTGTGAGAGGTATGCCCCCTGCATTCCATTTTAGGCTCTTTCACAAGGCCACTGTCTTCTCTGCTGAACGTGCACAATGGGCCTGGAAAACCATCTTCTTTCTACCCCTGCTCTCTCCTTCTGCCTCTACGAATCCAAAGGAATGCATCAAAGAGCTCCAAATTGCCTCTACTATTTATTTATTTTTTTCCCCCCCTTCTCGAAATCCGTCCGGGACGTCACATGTAATTGTGGCTAGGGGTATTCGGCCAAGGCAGAGCCGTACTGGTTAGCTGCTTAGGTCATGTAACAATAATAATCATCCTTACAAATGGAGGCCAAAACGAGTAAGCGAATTAGCACAATGAGTCTTTCTGTGGCGTGCTCTTTCCCCCAGAGGTGGCTAATAGGCAGAGGAGCCGTAGAGGAGAGGCTGGACACACCCAAGGGTCTCTCCAGAAGAAACTAGTCCATAACTACCGCAAACATCCATGTACTGTAAAGCCTGTTATTTCCCAAAACCGCTCTCATATAAGTGGCCCAGGTCTGGGGTTACGTATGCTCCTATGTGTAAGGGCAATACAACATGGCGAGGGGAAGAAACTAAGTTACAAAATGAGTTCAGAACAGGTCTGTCTTGAGTACAGTTTACAATACTGCTTCAATTTAACTGACTGAATAATTTAGCTGTCACTTTACATGATGGTACTTCATATGTTAACTGTCTTACTGGCGTTACTGGTGCAGACAGAAACTGATTGACGCACCAAGTTTAAATCATTTATGTGTAATTTCCTATTTGTCATTCCATTTTATTAGCTGGTCATTTGAAGAACATTTGTTCTTTTCTTAAATTAACAAAATAAGCATTACTTGTATACTAGTATAACCCATAGTGACAGTCCAAGATCAGTATTGCTGAAGAAACGGCCTGGAAGTTAAACCCAATCAGTTTAAATCGGACCATGCTTGTAGCCTGTCCATGAGAACTTAACAGTTCATTCAAATGTTGGCTCGCTGGGAATGACCCAAATAGACCTCCTTAGGGATTACATCTTTCTATGAGGTTATTTGCTGGTCCAGGAAATACCCCCCCCCTCCAATACACACATATATGCATGACATTTTTGTACATGAGCCCTGCCCAGTGTACATATGTGTGCAAGCGTGTGTATGTCCATCAAGAGAGCGGACTGTGAGAAATGTCTTTTAACGATTTTAAAACGCTGATTGATTTGTGGTGCAATATTTCATTGATCGCTGCTAGCACTGATTCTCACTCACTCAGTCTTAAAGTAAATACAGCTCTGTGCTTTGGGAACGAACCATCCAGCTACTTCACACATACCTCACCCACAGTAATAGAACATGGAAGGAGACGGAGAGAGAAATATTTTCACAGGGAGCTAATGCTGTTGATCTGGAATGTATCATTACGCCTGACATAGTGGCTACGAGGCTGGGGCACTGCGAGTGCCTTATGAATATGGTACAATAGGACGCATAAGATGCATGACCTGCAGGATGTGAAGAAAATGCCATATTGTGACTATATTTTAATTTAATTTAATTTATATTTTAATATACTGCCTTGCAATACAGAAATAAAAACTTTTTTTTTTTCATCTGACCACCCAAATAATACTTGTGATTGGTCAGAAGGCTCATGTGCACATCGCAGCTCAGCAATATCAGTACCACAATTATGATAAACAAACGATATATTGTGCAGCTTTATTGCCCGGCTCTGTGCCTGAATCTAAGCCATTATTGCTGCGCTCACACTGGCCCTCTCTATGTGGAGTCTAAGAGATTGGCATGCAGTGGCATTCTCTGGTCACATGCCTGTCCCAATGGCCCACTGGCTGAGAGAAGACAGTCTGCTGCACACACTCAGGTCAGAAGGTCTGTGCTCGACTGTCATGACCTTCAAGCAAATGCAGGAACTGAATCAGAAAAACAACAAAGAAAGGGACTCTTGCATGCTTTTTTTCCCCTCACTGATGGTATCTCAAGGTGTTAGTGTGATCTGTGCATATTTTAGAGCAGGCTTATCGATTATCTATGCATTATGTACGTTTCTAAAATGCGAACAAGGCCCCATATTCTAAAAATCAAATTCGCAGCAAAGAATAATGTAATGGAATCCCCTTGTTGTTGATTTGCCACGAAGACAAAACTCTAGCCCTTCCGAGAGGAATAACCAGGCTTAAACGTGTAAGCAGGAGCGCCGGGGAATTACATCTGCATATCACCTCTCGCCTCAATAGTTGATATGGAAGATTAAGAAGTAGTGCTTAATCTTCACTCTGCTAATCCTTCCCACCGCAAAGACAGACACGAGTGCTCGTCCGCTCTTCAAATTGCCTTAAAAGAAAGCAAACTCCCAATGAAAATGGAGGTGTATTTATATTATGGTGATTTAAAATCTGTCGCCTGGACACTTATTTCCCATTAAATCCACTGACCTCACCATTACCCTTAAAAGCTTTGCTTGTCTTCAGCAGGAAGTGAAGAAGTCCAGAGGCTCCAGCGCCTCTGCACTTCAGCCTCTTCTTTCCATGATTTAATTTATCCATTTTTTTTTTCACAAGTTCAGCCAGATCAGCACAGACTTGACTTCCTCATCTAGCTGTGCTCAAATCGCTCGGAAAGGGCGAGTTATTTGGCCAGCTTGCCTCTTTCATATGGCTAGGCTCACTCTGTCTTCATGCCAGGAACAGAAACAAGGACGTTTCACAATTGCTAGCTGACCATAGATGTACGCTCAGCGTCCATAAACCCGTAACTGCATGGCAACGTGAACAAGGTGCAATTCATACTAATTCCTAACAGAGTAAAGCTGGAGCATTTGTTTATTCAAACTGCTGATAGTCCTTCACGCCTCACACAACACTGAGGTCACAGATAAACAAGCAGTTCATCCAAGGTAGGGATGGATTGATAATTAATTCCAACATGCTATCAAGATTAGCAATGCCTTTGAATCATCTAAGGGTAGCAACCCTCATCTTTCTAGAACTAAGCTTCTATTCTAGATGACCCCCACTCCCCACCCCACTGTCTCCTATCCTGCATCTCTCCATAATAAGGAGCCACTGTAAAGATGAGGCAATCCCCCACCACACACATATGATAAGGTGGTGAGGCAAGCCTTGGCCCTGGCCTGGTGCTTCTCCTTATTCATGCTTTTAAACACTGAAGCCTTTCATGTCCCATCTGCCTTTTCCCCTCTGACAACAGCGTGGAGGTTGGTCCGTGATTTGCATCCTATTAGTGAAGGAAAGGATAGTGGGAACGTGATGGAGGGGGAACACGTTTAAAGAGCCGTTTCTCCTCCTTTACTCCTCTCGGCCCTCAATGAAAGCACCTCTTAGGCAGAGCTTTGCATATTCCCTATGAGAAGTTACAGGAGACGCTTTTAACCTTTGCTTTCTCAAGAGGGCCCAGGCAAATAGCAACAAAGCACACAGACCGTACGCGCACACACACATACACACACACACACATAAATTCACTCACAGCTAAGTATATGCACAGGTAAGAAAGAGACAGCTAATTTGGGACATTTTAAGAACATCTGAATATGACAACACACCCACATCATCAAAAGTCTGTGGATCTGGCCTTCTCCTGACATTTCAATTTACCTGCTGATTCTTTTCTTCTTGTCTTAGGTAAGAAAACTGTAAACATAACAGCTGTTTGAGAGCAGCTTTAGGCTGAAATCGCTTGGCCAAAAGGCGATTTAAACACCAGAATTGTTCGACTGCTGAAAAGCTAGGTGTGCAAACTTTTGACAGGCAGTGTACAGCCACACAAAACTTGAAACACTCTTAAGCATATCAACTCATGCTGAAGTTTCAGATCTGTTTTCGGAGTGTGACAAGGTAAGCTGATATGACCAATACTGCTAAAGCTTCAAACCATGGTTTATGCAGTCATGGTCCATAAAAGGAAGGACATTGTTTTTTGTTGAAAAGGTTTAGCCATAGTCTGCATACCAGGGTCCACTCAACATACCGCTGGCCACTCTGAAGATTACTGAAATGTTTTCCTTTGTTCCCCACCAACAAATGGCAGAAACAAGCCAGTCCTGCATTCTAGCCTCAAATTCCACACTATACAATAACCAGCCCCGTTCTTCTCGGAAATCACAGCTATACTAGAAATTGTTGGCGCCATTGGCAAAAAAAATAGCTTCAATTTTAGTTCATATTAAATGTGAAAAATGAATAATTGCACATACTTAAGATTACTGAATGAGATTTACACCAGCAGTACCTATGATGGATGCCCCATGTGAGGAAACACAGCCAAAAGAAAAGCACGGTGCTTGCTAAACACATTTCTAGTGCACAACTAGGCTGTAACATGACCACCACACCACAGGCCACGCCTGAACATTGATCACCTACTATATTCCTCTGGTAAACATGTCAAGCGCTCCTCATTTGGAAATCAAACATCTTGTGGAAAGGTGCTGAATGCCCTTTACTGAGGTAATCAAATGAATCTGGCATACTAACTCAAGACTCAAGTTCAACATTCATTATCCACTGTCTTTAAGAAATGTAGACATCTTCTGCTTCTGCCATCTGCTTGCTGCAATGGCTTACGTGAGGGTGTTGGTAACAAATAAGCAATACAATCCATGACCACTGACCACAATGTACCACAATGCTGAGTTCAATTCCTATATAACCAGATGTCCTAGTGTGATGCACATGTATGGAACCCACCTCCAACATACCACCTTAAGCCAGACTGTTCTGCTATATTCTGTTGTCACTTAACCAAGGCCCAGGCAGAGGAGGAGGGGAAAACAATGCACATTCAGCAACAGAATTTTAATTCTGACACTAATGCACTGTACTAATGTTGGCTTTAGAAATGTTGGCCATCTGGCTGCCACAGAATGCTTTTAAGCAATTCCAACACTTTTGAAAAAACGATAATTCAACGGGTTAATTTAACTAAATGTGCTGAAAACTCATGAGCGTAATCCCAAACAAGTGAGTGGGACTTCTATCAGGTCTATTTCAAAGCATTAAGGATTACTAGTAGCAGTCTAATCCTGCTGAACCTAAGGGAGGTAAATCGTATTGTGTTGGAAATCCTGGCTGGGGAAGAACAGGAGGTTAAATGAGTTCTTTGCTCTGTAATCGAATATCACACACCACTCATCTATTCAGTGAGCACCTAATGTTTAAAATCAATTACCTGAGGAATGCTTTCTAGCTTTCGTTTACGCTAATGTGTGCAAAAACCACCACCGAAGAATGCTGTTCTGCCCTGACTATACTGTTTTGGGCCGTGGCGTTATTAGATGATATCAATATTGATCCTTATCCTAATCATTTTCACACGCTTTTGGTTCCATACAATAATGTAATGCCTTCATCATCTTTTGAAAAATTAGTTCACGAATAGGTATGCTGTGCTAGCTAGATATGTATGTTTGAGAAAAAGGTGACCATATGCCGAAAAAAAGTCAAAACTGAACTGCGAGTAGAAGCTCTGGGGAATTGGTAATGTCGAGGCATACATTTATCGTCCAATAATGCTTTCCAGGCAGACTTGCTCTATCTGTGTGTCTAGAGAGTTAAAACAAAGCCAATTACCTCCAGTCTGCTTTTTTTAACAAGAGTATCATATTATTGCAATTCAACTCCTTCCAGGGCTGGCCTTATCAGAGCTTGATGAGTCATCCTTTGTTAAGCCGGGCCCAAATCCCATGAGAAATGAACCGGGTGGAAGGGGGATGGAGGAAAAAAGAAAGAAAAAAGAAAAAAAAATGACAAACTTCTGCCACTCTTTGTTCACACCAGTGTGACGCTCCCTTTTGGTTCTGGGGAAGTCTATGTACCCCCTCCTCGTCTCCCCCTGCTCCCATACCTGTCAGCCTCAATAGCCTTCACAGTGGCTGCACACAGACAAATGGGCTGACCTGGCCGGCCTAGCTGACCCCAGGCCAGCAGGAAGATCACATCTGGTTATTAATATCAGAGCATCCTCAAATAGGGTCCCCCCCCCCCCCCAACTCCCCTCTACACTGCACCGGAAACAAAGTGAGAGAGGAGGGAGAAGGTGGGCTTCAATTAAGCACTGAGCAGCTAGTGTTGTCAATCAGCACCCGCCGGACCAGAGCCCATGGCCCCTCCGAGCGAGGAGATGACCATCTGCTTTCGGGTGCAGAAAAAAAAAAAGGGGGGGGGGGTCATATGAGGGGGGTTTAGGTAGGATGGGAGAAATTCCTATTAATATCTATGAGGATTACTAACAGCGGTAGGGGCTGGCTGAAGCCCTGGCTTTGTGTTTGCAGCCACACTTGTCTGTCTTTATGCTTTAATTATGCCCTCCCCCCATGCACAGCCCTCCCCTGACAGATTCCCATTGTAATCCCCCGTGCAGGTGAAAGACGAGAGTATTTGAATAATCTGGCCGCTCCACCGGGCAGAAGGAGGCAGAGGGAGTGCAGACACGCAGTTTATGCATGCAAGCAGCAAGTAAAACAAGCTGGTGTGGTTTGTAAGCTGGATTTATCTTTAGACCTGCATATGTGATTCATATATATGACTGACTGAAGTGGTCAATATGATATTTCTACAAGTGCAACACCCTTGCCTTTGTATTAAACAAAATAAGCAGCTGTATCTGAACAGTCTGAATATTTGTGGCGGTCAAGTGTGAAAAATTAGAGTAATTCTGCAGTAATTCATAACCAAAGTGTTGTTCATGAACTTACATGTAAATAAATTATGATATTTAAGTTATATTACTTGTTGGAGCTTCTGGCATGCTGGTGTGTTGCTATTGCTTAATGATGCTATCGGTTAACGATGACGATAACGTTTCAGCCTCTTCTCACAATCTAAATCTTAATATCAAGAAAATAGTAACCTGAGAAAGTGCTGTGCATATGTCATATGCTTGGTCTACACAGATCAGACTCTGGACCAGTATCACTCTAGCCAGTTTGGTCACCAGGAGTCCACCACTGACAGGAAGACAGATTCAGCGACATCTTGACTTACTCACATACCAATAAAATCTCTTTCTCACACCTCCCCTTTCATTTTGCTTTTAGAACTACTGCAGCACATGCAGTGCCAACTTTTCTTCAAAGATAGCACATAAAAAACAGATCTCAAGCAGGAGCAAGCTGACCAAAAATATCAATTGGCTATTGACAGGCTGTCACAAGAAGATGTAGTTATCAAAATGCTGCCTTTTTAAAGCACTCGAGGTCCTCTTCAGCACCGAAGGGTCTATAGGTGTGAGCAGCAGGGCAGTGATGATGTAGAAAGGGTTCTTAAATAGGGCTCTCCACCCGCTATGGACTATGCACAATGACTTTTTATGCAAATACACTCAACTCAATCTCCTGTCCATTCGACAATCACACCGGGTGAAATGACAGTCCGATAATTAGAGCTGCATATATATGGGGCATTTGATTTTCAAATGAGAGGGGTGTGGGGCTGACCTTCAGTAATGAGTGCGCTATAACTGCAGACTTAATAACGTGCCTATCAACTGGCGGCCATCTTGATTTTTTTTTTTTGGGGGGTGGGGGTGGTAGGGTTTACAGAGGATATATTTTCTTATATATGGCAAAAAATTGGAGGGGGTTAAAAAGGGGTTTCTTTTGATGAATCTGAAATTCCACTCTCCTCTCTCTCTCTCTCGCTTTCTCTCTCTCCTTCCCTCCACACCCCTCCCTCCTCCACTCGCTCTCTCCTCTTTTAATTTCCCCTCTCATTTCCCTGCCCCGACCAATGGTGTTGCCATCCGTATCATGGATAATGAGATGGGCTATCTGCTGCTCCCCCGGGGACAAGCTGTGGAGAGCCAGTGGCCCCAACGAAGCTGCCCCACTCCATCTCCCTGCCTGCCTCCACCAGAAAGATGAGCATTATACGTGCCTGGGCCCCTGTGGCTTCAAATGGGGGAGAGAAAGAGGGCGAGAGAGAGAGAGCGAGAGAGAGAGAGAGAGAGAGAGAGAGAGAGAGAGAGAGAGAGCGAGAGCAAAAAATACTGACATACAAGACATACAAAGAGAGAGTCAGTGGGAGGAGGGAGAAGGAGAAAGATAGAGAGAGAGTGGAAGAGCAAAAAAATACAAATATGGAAATGATATGGGGGGCTCTAGACAGACAGAGCATTCTGCTTGACTGATGACGGATGCCCTAGGACAGGGGGTTGGGTGCTATAATTAAGCAGTTCATAGCTTCTGACTAGAATATGGGGGATATGTACACTGGACATCCCTAAGGGCAGTACACTAACACAATACTTAAACATTTTTCATTCTCATTTGTTGATGCTGGTACATAAACATATAAAATGCTCCATGTGACATCTACAGGATTTATAATTATGTCTGTCGGGATAAAAATGCAGTAAATAAATGATAAATATATTTCAGTGCAGTAGCGGAGCAAACCTGTAAATATCAGTCACATCTAAACACATTCACAAGATTATTAATCAGCTGATTCTGAGAGCATTCCCATATATTGGTGAAAAAAAGACAATGGCATATATGGCTGACATCCAATCCCTGACTTGTTTCTTTAGAATTTATGCAGGTATTATACATCGGTTGTTGTTGTTGTTGTTGAAGTCTCACTGTAATTGGTCTAAATCTGTCGTTGTTGATGCAGTATATGCAGTACTAATGATACAGGATACTTAGAAAAGTGTACAGTGATGTCATTTATCAGGATAACTATAATACATATTGCCCACCTCTAGACATTCCTATACCACACACACACACACACACTTTCACCATCCGCAAGAAACAGAGAGAGAACGAGAGAAAGAGAGCAGACAGACACAGAGAAAGGGAATGACAGGCAGAGGTAAAGAGAGTGAGTAGAAGGGGTCCAGCTGATGAACAGGTGCAGTTTGGTATTTTACTTTCTCGCTTGGGCTTTTCTGACACACTGACCATGAACATTCTTGGCTTTAAATGACCCAAATGCCCGGTGCAAATCCTCTCTTTGGAGCAACACATATTTCCTGCCATTTCCTAACCGAGCGTTACTCTGCCTTTGAATGGTCTTGACAGATTTACACCGTCCCACATCTGCCTTTATTTGAGTGTTTATTATTAATAATTATATTACGACCATATATCACTATTATAGCGAATTATAGTTAAATCCAAATACTAACTGAGGCCAATTTTGAGTATGCAACATTGCCTCTATTTTTAATAGATGAGTTACTTTGTTTTAGAAAAAAAAAACGCCTTGCTCTACAGCAGCGTTAGCCTATGAGAACCTAAAGCCTCTAGCTTCTACAGGCAGGGAGTGCTGTGCATTTACTTGCTGTGCGCTTGCAAAAAAAAGAACTGCTTGTACTGCTAATGCAATTTGCTTTTTTCCTCTTTAAAGAATCCTACGATGCGAATTCCCCTCTGAAAAATTCTGGTGGTACAAAGCAGTAATAAAATACTGAATATGCGTTTTGTTTGTATCTTCAATCATTTCTCAGCCATAAAGATATTCTGTATTCCAGGACCATATGGAAAGGTCATCAACACTTTGTTCTTTTGTGTGCCCGGCCAAACTACCCAATCCCATGAGCCTTTCACCTTTAAACATAAAAGAAGAGGTGTTTTCTGGTCAAATAAAGAAATCTCTCTTTTCTTTCTTTTTCCCCCCTCAAACTTTACTACCATATGTCTATGAGTGAAATAGTCTGATCTCTGCCAAATGCATTAAAAGGCTGCATCTGTAAAACAGATTTCCCTTCCCAGCGTAAAAAGGTAGGGGCAGGAAGAGATGAGGCGGGCAGGAGCGCAGGACGAACCCTTCGCCCTGTCCTTGTCAAAATGGACGCTACTTTCCCTCCATCATTTAATGGCCGTTCTGCCGAACGCCGTCAGATAGAGAGAGCTGCTGAGATCCACTCAACCATTTTTTAGGCTCATTCACATTCATATCCTCGCGTTAGGCTGCCTCCCTTGATCAGCCCCGCCAAAATAAAGCTTTGATGAAGTTGCCTCATTGTTTCCCTTGGGATTAAACTACTTACTTTCAAATGTCAAAGAAAGAGTGGCCTTTGTCATGCTTGCTGTTGGATTTACCGACACATAACCCCAAAAAGAATGGCACCATTTTAATCCCTGCTCTCCCCACAACAGCCACCTGCTAGTTTCATTCGGCAGTATGGGTTAAAAAGGCATTACTGACCATGCTCTTACTATGCAGGCTAAGATGGTCACTGCTTTTACCACTTGATAATAAATAACATTCATTAGTACAGGAATTACAAGAAAAGGCTAAGAATGATACTGGAAGTCTGCTTGACTGTTTGGAGTCCTTGTCTTTCTAAAGGGCTGGACGGCTGATCTAGATAACATCTGGATAAATTGAATGCCAATCAAAGAAAGAGAAAGCCTAAATAAGCAGTGACCCACTCACACACGTGAGTGCACAAACAAACTTTCATCCTTGCAAACTGCACCCACAGCCATGTCTCTGCATGCAGCAACAACCACAGGCTATTGAGATCACGACTAAGCTAGGCCTTTCTCACCTCCTAATCTTCAGTCTACTTGTCTTCCAACATGATCTCAAATGCTCTTTGTTGCCATGGAATCCTTTTTTGTTTGCTTAGAGAATTAGCTGAGCTCTCTCGAAAAAAAAAGGGAAAAAAAGTTTTAAACTGCTAAGGATTTCAAAACATTCCCATGGACAGGGTCTTTAATGCCAGGCCTCAAAATTCCACATGCGATTCTTTTCGGGCCTTCATTTGGCTCATGCTGACTTCACTCGTTGGAGGATTTGCTCTTTGTTGTTCAGTTACTAATGCCACATCACTAACATTGTGTGAATGCATGAATAACGTTATGAGTAACTCACACCCCCACATTATTTTCTGTCTTTTTTAAGCAGGCTTAATAAGGTAAAAAAAAAGGTTAAATGAATATTCTTGGAAGGCCCCTTCCCTACACATTTCATTTCTTTCTTTTTTTTGGTTCTAGCCTGCTAAAAGGCCCCTCAGAGAGGTTACTACCTTCATTCTGAGTCAGGGTAATAAAATCGTAATTCATTATTACGATTACAGACCTGCCAATTCCGTATGCAGTCTAGCCATTGTCAGTTGCTAAATTAACTTTTCTAAATATACAGCCAAGGCCGGCTTACGCGCACACTTTGCCAAAAGTGACTGAGGCTGGTCAATAGATCCTCATTAAGTTAATATAGTTTATCCAGAGAAGTCCACTAATGAGTCTGGGATGTGATGCGGGTCTATGATTTCAGGATGTCAGTATTATTGTTTCAGGCAATCACACCAAGCCAGTAAGTCAACACCCGAAAGCACTTAAGCGCAGGATGAGACTACAGTGGCCAAGGCCTAGTCGGCCTGCCCCCACCCTCCCTGCTGCGGGCTGTGTGTATCGGCTATCCTTCCCCAAGCCTGGAGCAGAGCAGCCAGATATGAACCCGCAAATCACCAGGAGAATATTCGGACATCCAAATGATTCATGAAGCCTTTCAAAAGACAGCAGAATCCACAAGGCACGTTGAAAATAATCACAACTCTGTCACCTATTTACAATCGCACGCAGACTCCTACAGAGGGACTTTTTACATCCTAAGACACACACCTGGCCGCACCTACACACCCGCAATTAGTCACCTGCTTACATGGTGTTTACAAGCTCCTGAGAGTAGCCCTTATTTGCAGGTGACAAAGCAGATTTTCGGTGAGGTAAGGCATCCTGAAAACAACCGAATACCAAATATCAGCCCACCTCGCTGCCTCACTATTGATATTTCTGACAAGAAATTCAATTAGGTTTGATTTTCGAAAGGCATCATGTAAATAGGCTGACTGGCACGTCCCTGCCTGCAGCGTCTTTACAGGAAAGAGAGAGGGGAGAGTGGGAAAGGGTGACCGTGGAGGGCCAAATCAAATTTACAGCTCGGCTAATGACATTTGACATCATAAAAAACAAAGGTGCTGGAAAACAAATAGCCTGTATTTACCTGCCCTCGACCACAAGCACTGAATCAGCTCTCTGTCTCAGGCCACTGCACTAGCCATTGTCCATTTACCTTAGCTACATTATGGGGCATAATGGAGAAGGATAATGTACATACTCCGTTTTACATTTAACAAATCAGCCTACAGCACGTACTGTGTGTGGGCTGGGTGGAGCAAGAACACACACACACACACACAGACATACACATACGGAGTGACATGCATACGCACACACGTGGGCAGGCACACACGCATATACACAGAGATTAGTGAGGTATCAGATGAGTAAGGCTGAGGGTGAAAAGGCCCTGACCTTGTAGAGCTTGAGCGCTGCCTCATGCCTCTGGTTGGTGGTGTGCAGCCGCAGCTTCTCCACGCTGTTGCTGTAGTAGTCACAGGCATTGCACTTCAGGTGCACAGGGTTGCCGATGGCGATACACTTGAGGCGCCACTGGTTGGCTTTGCCCCCTTCCTTGATGTGGGCGACCAGCTGGTACTTCTGCATGTGCTTGTCGGTCTTGCAGTGAAGCTGGAAGTTGGCCTTGAGCTGCGTGTTGTAGTTGCACAGCTTGCACTGGTAGACGTCGCCCATCACGGCCCTCCACTCGTCCTCCGGGAGCAGGCGCTCGGCCGCCACGTGGGCGCTCAGGGCCTCCAGGCTGTCCGAGGTGAATTTGTTGCACACCGCACACTGGAAGAGCTTCAGCAGCGGGTCGCTGATGCAAGGCGACAGCTCCCCAGCAGAGAGGACAGACAGGTCATCACCCATTAGCTGACCACTCGCGAGACGCAGCTCTGCCTGTAGCTCATTATTTACTGCAGGGAGGTAGAGAGACAGATATAGAGCGAGAGGGAGAGGGAGAGAGAGAGAAGGGGAAGGTGGTAGTGTGAGAGGTAGGCAGAAAAGGTTTTTTAAATTATTAAATAAAATTAAAACACAGCTGAGAGAAATGAGTGTAGGGCATTCACACAAAGGGATTTGATAAAATAAAGCCTCGGTAAGGAGTATGGCTTCTATAAAGCCTTAACTATAAAAAGCTGTAATAGGATTGAATCAGGATCAATTACAATCATCCCTTTCAACTTCTAAACTCCCTCATCAGATAGCTTTAATTACTCCTACCGGGCATGTCATTCCTGAGTTTGTACTGTTTTTTTCACCCTCTTCTAAAGACATGAAAGTTGATCAATACAAAAGAGCCTCTGCCACAATGTGAGCCCTGAACAAAAAGCAGATCGTCTTACATTTGTGTAATTGTAATTTATTCCTTTAATCTCCTCACGTTTTTACACGTAGGCTGGATCAGTTATCCACATGCTGAACAAAATATATAACAAACTGCAAAGTCAATAATTACAGCAGTTTGTGATGTGGGACAACTTGTCTGCAGTCTCCCAGACCAAAAATATATGTGCGGATGCTGTCTGACTAAGGGACAAAGAATTCACAAAAAACAATAGTTCTTGACAGGCTAATATACATGTGTCAGCTCCTACTAAATGTTAAGGAACAAACATGCTGAGGGACATTTGTTTTCAGCACTGAGAAAGCAAAGGCTGAATAAGCTCTGACCTAAAGCTTGTGAGTGGGGATGAAAGACTGAGAAAGCTGCTGCCGGGTCATTGTGGAAGTTCCACGGGGAATCTGCTCCATACAGTCAGTGTTTAGATAAGATTTTTCAGAGTGGGGATGGGGGGTGGAGAAGGATTAAGCTGACTTAAGAAAATTAAGAATGAGAGATTAAGAATAATTCCCATGTGGCAGCTCATAATCATTTTTTTAATCAAGGCCCAGGTCGGGAGAAGGATACATTAATTGGAAAAGTGATGAAGGCAGGCACCGAGAGAGGGGAAGGGAGGGGAAGGACAGGGAGAGCAGAGGGAAAGGGACAGACGAAGAGGAACAATAAACACAAACACAAAAAACTACACACCAAGCCCAGGAGCCAGAGCAGCAGCGGCAGCACTGGGATCCATCTGGAATGGGTTGATCATCAGCTGCGGGTCTGCGTGGTTCTCCAGCTTCATGCCTGTCAGACCAATGTTCTGGGCCAGGTAGTACTGGTAGAGCTCAGCCTCAGCCGGCGCTAGACCCAGATGCAGGTTGTGCTGGATTTGCTTCATGTTCTGCTGCAGGAGCATCATGTTGTGCATGTGCTTCTCACTGGTCATGTGAATGCGCAGGTTGCGCGCCACATTGGTCTCGTAGTCGCACACCTCGCAGCGCCATGTGGGCTTCTGCTTGGGCTTGGAGGGTGAGGGTGCGCCACAGCCAGCCACGCTGGCCCCGGAGACAGGCGGTGCATGGTTGTAGACAGGCTCTGGGCCACCGTTCTGAAGGTTCTGTACGTTGTTGAGGTGCTTGTCTGACTGCATGTGGATGCTGAGGTTGCCCTTGGTGGTGGTGGAGTAGTTGCACACCTCGCAGCGGAACGGCTTGTAGCCGCATGTGTAGCTCTCACCCCGGGCCAGGCGTGGATGAGCCTGTCCCGTGCGGCAGTAGGCGCATGAGCCGCCCGACTCGGGGTGCTTCTCCTTCATGTGGGCGTCCAGGGTCTGCTGGTACTTGTAGTGCCAGTTGCACTTGGGGCACTTGAGCGTCTTGCAAGAATTGCGCGAGTGCATCATGGTCATGTGTCCACCCAGAGAGCGTGAGGACCCCAGAACAGTGTCGCACTTGGGGCACTCGATGCCGCTGCCTGGGGAACCTTCGGCAGGACCAGGCGTTCCAGGTGTTCCAGGCGTGGCGGCGTGCTGGTGCAGAGGGCCAGGACTCTCGTCGTCTCGTCGCATTAGGTCAAGGGGGTGAGAGGGCGGCGTGCCATCTCTGCCACCATTTGAGTCACTGTAGTCCTTGCTGCCACCACTGCAGTTGGCAGAGTCACTACTAACAGAGTCCCTGCCCGCGGCGGCCTGCTTAGCCTTCTCTAGGTCATCGGAAACAGTCACGGAGGAAGAGGAGTTACCCCTTTCTGTAAATTTTAGCACGCTGGACGATAAAGGAGAAATGCTTTGGTTTAAGAGAGGGAAATCTTTGCTACTGGTACTGTCCATCAATTCACCAACACCGTCTTCATCAAGCTCATTTAAGTACATGTCTTCATCCTCCTCAGCGTCAATTGCGTCTCCGGGCTCACTTTTGATGGGGAACTCCCCATTTGAATGCAAAGTGCTAGCGTCCTTCTGCCGCTCACAGTTGCTCTCCTGGTCCCTGGCCCCGGGCGACGATCGCTGGAGGGAAGCAGAGCTAATGGGAGACTTAAGCGCCAAGGCGCCCCCAAGGTTCATCTCAGCCTTTGGCATCTGGGTACTCCTGGGTGACTGGTCTGCAGAGGAAGAAGCCGAGCTGGCACTTCCCTTCAAGAAGGCGAAACCGGCCTGCAAGGAATCGCCGTTCTCCGCATGGAAGGCATTCCAAAAGTTGCGAATGCCTGGATCAGGGCCCATGAAGTTTGCAGTAGAAAAGTGGGGTAACACGGCATTGGATTTTTTTGGTTCCAGAAAGCTTATAAGAGGTTCTTTGTCTTTGCCAATGCCCTGTATGATGGCAGAGACATACTTATTACTAAGGAGCTTCTGCTCCTCCTCGTTGAGGGTCATCCGATGATCATGCACAGCATGGGTTACAAATGACCTACTATAACCAAATGACAGCTTGCACAAGAAACACATCAGAATGGGTTTCCTCTTCCCATCGCTTATGCAACCATCAAATTTGGACAAGTCCACATTGTTAGGAACATCTTTGGACACACAGGAGTTTTTGGCTGCGCCATCAATGGTAAGATAGTCTTTTTCACTCTTGTGTCGGAGATCGTAGACACGGAAACTGTGCAACACAGGACCAACTCCTGCTAATGCTGAGGTATTTGGGAAAGCCTGATCGGCCGTAAATGTTTTCCCGAGGGATGAAGCAATGTGAAATGTATTGATCACCTGTGGATAAAAGGACATAGGGGCAGTGGCAGACTGCTCAGTCTTGTCCCCTGCAGCAGTTTGGGAGTTTGGAAACAGTGCTGGGGAAAAGAGGCTTTTGACGCCTGACTGGGCGTTCTGGCCACTTTCTTTGGAGTCCTCAAGAATGAAAGCTGAGCCATCAGGCTGGTAAACTATCTCTCCTGTCAGGTTCTCCACATCGCTGTCCTCAAGGTCACTGACCTCGCTCTCGTTCTCGTCCTTCAGAAGGGGAAGGCGGGCGTTTGGGCAGTGGTGCTCCATGTATTTTTGTAAACTTGAGAAAGAAGTGGCACATTCGTTGCAAGGGATCTCTTTAGTGGAGGCGCCCGGGGTAGCAGCTGCATTCTCTGCACTCAGTCCCGATGCAATCTTTCGCCGGCTCTCGTCCGTCCTCAGGTTGTCATCCGCAGGGCTGTTTTCCTTGTCAGGCTCCATCCCAGGGACTTTCTCTGGCACCTCATTATCAAGATGTGGCGTTTCACGTAGCTTTGATATCTTCTGCCCATTTTCCTGCCTTGAGAGAGAAGGGGAGTCACAGGTTTCCATGGCAATCGCTACATGGGGATCTCATTTCATCCAGCCTGTCAGGGACCTGCACAAAAAGAAACAATAGAAAAAAAATACAAAACAAAGAGAAAACTGTTTAGAATATATTTATACTATACATTTATGACCTTTCAAACCATCAGCTCACGCTTTATCAACACTACTACACAACAACTGCTCGTGCATTTTTTGTGCATTAGCTTATTCAAGAGACATACAGATAGAGACCTAGATATGACTTCTTATACAGCATAATACTATAAATGACCCAGGGAAGTTGAAATTAAGTTTGTAAGTGGTTATTGGATACAGATTCAGAGTTATTCACACATCAATTGAAGTGAATGTTAAAAAGAAAGCTTTCAAAAAGCAACTAAGCAAAGTCCTAAAATCAATTTTACTCCATCATAAAAGCAAGCCTCTTCACCACCCCATCATGATCACAAAAAGTGGTCTGCAGGGAGATGGCCGACCAAATTCAAATCATCACCACTTTGGTTGGGAGAGCGGTACCTCTTTGGTTCCTGTGTTACTCAGTAAATCAGCTTACTCCAAATCTTCCCTCTGAAAGATCCCCCAGCAGGTATCTAACAAGCCCTGATTAAGCGCCCATCCGAATTCCAGCCCACGCTCTGGCCTGACGGGCAACCCAAACTCAAATTAATATTTAGCACACCCAGTCCAATCACCCTTGAGGGACCGTCCAGTGATTTCTTTTTTTTTTCATTTTCTTTCCTTGACTGCTCAAAAAAATAAATAAAATAAATAAATAAATATATAAAAATCCTAGCACATAAAGAACACCATTTGAAATACCATTGCGATGTTATCAATCCTGGAAGGCTGCCCATCTTTCAACCGTCACTGCTTCAATCAGGCCCTCTCCAGGCTTTCACAAATCATACGTGCGCCTCACTGATGAAAATCCTTCAATCATTTTTTTTCTCTCTCTCTCTCTCTCTCTCTCTCTCTCTCTCTCTCTCTCTCTCTCTCTCTCTCTCTGCAGGGCTGGAATCACAGACAATTCATTCCCTGTGAGCTGGAGCCCCGACCCAGTGCCCTGGACATTTCTCTTGGACAGCGGAGCATCCATAGTGCAGGGGAGCATGTATCTAGCATGCTCAGGCCTGATGGGAGCAGCCCGGGCAGAACGGAGTGAGGAGTCCGCCTGAGACCGAGCTGCTGCAGGTCTCCAGCAGGGCAGTGGCAGGGTGTTAAAAACAGAAAGAGAGATTTGTGGTGAAAGGCAACAGAGGCTGTGCTGCAACTGCTTTGCTTTCAATTAAAATGAAATCCCTGTCAGCCGGCACCGGCATTATTTTCAAATTATTCTAAGGGAAAGGAAACAACCTGGTAATGGAACGTGGTAATGGCACACACCAAAATAATGATGTTTTTGGCGAGAGATGTGAACAAATAAGCACAAAAAAATTATCTGAAAAGAAACAACAATAACAACAACCCCCTCTGTACCAGATAGATGTATGTATGTATGTGTGAGCGGTGTGTGTGTGTGTGTGTTTCTCTGCTTCTCTGCGGAGTTCCTCTTTGCTCCTCTACAAAGCAATTTGGGGATTAATTTAAAACAACCCCTGGCTAAACAGGGCTGGTGGGGAGGTCCTATGGATATTAATCACAGGGAATGAAATAAAATGTTTTTGTTTTTTTTCCTTCACTCTAATCAAGTCTAATCTCAGCAGCTAAAGCAAGCTATTGGAGAAACCATGAGATTAGGAGGAAAAAAAAAAGAATTCCAGTCATTTGTTCTTCATATGACAGATAAACTGTCAGATTAGTCAAGTAAAAAGAAGGATCATGGAGCAGAGAAAAGGAAATTTGATTATAAACAAAGGAGGTTGGGTGTGATTCGCACTATCCGCTGTGAGTATGAAGACTTGTGACGGGTCTTAAGTGCCTTGAGACCTTGGCTGTGCAATTAGTGCAAAATTAGCACCTATTAGCATTAGCATTACACACCCAAAAGTCAGATAGAGGGGAGGTGGGCCAGCATTTATGCAATCCTGGAGGAATGTGTATCTGAACAGCCCGTTTGGCAGCGAGGCGAGGGCTAGATTACAGCGTTCTGTGTGATAATTTCTGCATCTCCCCTGGAAGATCACAAGGCACCATCGCAGAGCCAGCAGCTGTGTCTTCAGGGCCTGTGGGCACAGGGCGTGAGTGTGAACCATGCACAACATTCCTGCTACGTTCATAGCCACTTCTGCATGTCACAAAAAATGTTTAAGTCCTAGAACAGTCTCCGCTATGAATGCTCTTTGTGATTCGCATCCATCCTAATACAGAGCTTAGCGTTTATCAAACTCAATATGAAATTGTAAGCAGATGTAACTACACATTCCACTTCTCTTCCTTTCGCCCCTTCGTCCAGGTCTTACCAAGCTCACTTAAAATGGTTCGAACGCTACAGCGACAGCGTTTGTGATTTCTGCTGTTGTTGCTTAGCTGGGTTTTATGCAATTGTTTCCCTTTTTTTCTTTTACATCCTAGCTTGGACATAAAACACACACTTTGCAATAAATTATGCATTTCTTGACTCTTAAAGTGTAGCGATGCCTCCACGGGATATGCCTGGCTTTTTGGGAATGCATCGGAATCATTACACAGTTATGAATTATAAAGTAACGCACAAAGAGCTAAACAGCTCAGAGCTATCCTGGTTTTGATATGAGGCGGTCGCTCAGTGATGCTGAAAGCACCTCCAGCTTTCATATTGATATTCCGCTTTGGAGGAGAGATTCACAATCAGCACCAAAGTTGCCGGGTGAAGTGTGCCCATCCATTTCTTATGTTCAGAGGGGCGGAGAGGGAGAGCGAATGCTGCTCTAACGCAGACTTATCAGTGTTATCTACAATCTCAACATGTCTGGCTAACCCATAACAATCGCTGTTTTTCATTACAACTCATCTCTGCTCAGCCCGACTGCTTAAGCAAACACCAAGCGAAACAAAGAAACAGCAGAGCTTAAACTGAGCTCAGGTTTGGCAGGATTACACTTGTGTTTGGTCAGCAAACAAAAACTAGCATGGAGTACATAGCTACCTTCTTTTTAAAAAGGTCCCACATTCTCTGGGTTTGTTTTTTTTTTTTTTTTTTCTTTTGGCTTACACCTTTTGAACCGAGCGTAACAGCAGCGCTTCTATAAAAAACACCCCGGTTCCTCCCACATGAGGTAACTTAACTGTGAAACAGTTTTCCTGCCTTTCTCTTACTTTCTCCCTCCTTTTCAATCTACAAAGAGAAGGCTGTAGAAAAAAAGGGGGAAAAAACTCTAATACAAAGATCTTTCCCTTGGAACAGAAAAAGGCTCTCTTTCTTTCTCTCTTTCTCTCTCTCTCTCTCAGAACAACAAGGACATGTCTCTCGTCCGCACAGAAACAGTTTCCCATTCCCTTAAGAACAAAGAAAATGGCAACCAGTGTTTCTACCTCTGTTTTTTAATTAAGACTGTCCTGGCCCCCTCTCTCTCTCTCTCCACGGTCCGTGGAGACACGGCCTGTGAAGTGATTAAAAAGAATGTGATCTGATCAAGAGAGAGGAATAATGGGGGAAGGAATGCTAGGTTGGTCCGAGTGCTAAGTTCTTGGGAAAGGAGGGCTGAGAGGCTTCTTTTGCCTATTGTTTTTCACCCACCCCCCCTCCACCCATCCTTTCTCTCTGCCTTTCAGGAGCTCACCGAGAAGGACAGCAGGCTTTTTTTTTTTCTATTTTTTTTTTTAAGCCGGGGATTTCACTCGCTCTTTTTTTCCTCCGGACATTATTCCCCATTCACTCTGTCTTTTTGTGAAGAAGCCAAGATGCAGGTTAAAAGTTAGCACGCTCGTGTGCGGATAGTTTGGAAAGGCTGCACTGGAGGAAGTAAAGGTGAAAAATAAGGTAAAACGTCCCTGAATTATATCAGGTTTTAGCAAAGGTCATCCCTGTCCTGGCCGTGGCTTTCTCCCTACACCAAATCCTCTATCAAAATGTCATAGTGAGTTAGGCAAAGACAAAGGGGAGTCGCAGTGTGAAAGCTACCCACATTTCTAATCCTGACAATGGCATGAATAGGCCTTCACAAGAGTAATTATACTTGTTTATTTGTTGCCATGCAGAAAGAAGTGATGAAAAATCCATCAAAGTGGTATTATCCAAACATCAAGAGCTTCTTTGGCCTCCAAGGACACTGGGAGGCTTAATTCTTTCTTGTTTAAAGAATTCGGTCTTGTGTAAAGAAATTGCAGAGAGGGGGGGGGGGGGGTGGGGGGGTGGTGGGTGGAGAAGGGAAAAAAGAAGGTTTTGCCTGGGCGTTTTTTCACAAAGGCTTTCGCCAACCCTATTTGTGCCTTGAGGTGTAACAGTAGAAGCAGCAGGACTCCCCTGCGCCACAGACATGGTTAAGGCCCTCATTTTCAATAGGCACCATATCATTACTGTCGGGTGTGGCACAATTCTACAGTGGAGAAAAAAAGCAGTCTATTTAGCACAGGAATCTTTCTGTACAAATTACCTGTCCACAAAATGCCTTTTGGCAAACAGAATCAAGCGGCACTGACACACAAGAAGCCCATCTGTAGTCTCGCCTTAGAGAGAAAACGGGAAAATATACGCAATTTGCAGGAAGCCGCAGAAGACGACTCGCGTTAGTGCAGAGCTTTACCTGCGTGAACACAAAAGAAGGGTTAAGACCTAAAACGGTATCATATGACATGTTTTACATTCATGACTTGCTGAGTGTGCTGGAGAGATCCTATTTTAATTCTTAAGCAGAGCCTTTTAACCGTCTAGGAAAGAAAAAGAGAAGTAAGCAAAGCCCTGGCCTTGCGTGGCTTTCTACAACCGCCTCGCCCATTTGAAAACTTTTAACATGAGGGCCCAGTATCAAAGGGAAACACAATCTACATAGCTAATGTCTTTTCCCCCCAAATTCAAAGCAGGGAAAAGCTGCAATTTTTCTTTGCCGGCAATCTGGAAACACTCTGGAGTTAATTACGACTGATTCGAAATGAACCGCACAAACAAAGGCCAGTCTATGTCCAGACAATTATACTGCATTAACTAGCTTAGAGCTTCCTGCTGATGTTCCTGGGGCTCTTCTCTGGCCTATCCCCAGTGCAGGGAGGAGGAATGCCTGCACGGCCCGAGATTAACGAGCAGCGCCGCCGAAGAATGTGTGACGACCTCTCCTGACACGGCACAAACTTTCGGCCCGAGCGGCCACAAAGGGGAGAAGGTAATTAAGTTTGAAAGAAAAGGGCCCTTGCAACAAACAATGACACTGTGTCTTTGGAGAAGAGAAGAGGAGGGGGGTGGTAGAGGGGACTGAGGCGAGAAAAAAAAAAAAGAAAGGAGAGAAAAAATCATTAACATTCACAACAACTGTGAGAAAGAGAACAGTCCCAGTGTTTTCAATGCTGGTTCTCCACTGGCCTTCCTGTTTAGCCCTTTTTTCACCCCACATTTTCAGTTTCACATCTTCTCTTTCTGGTGCCCACGTGATGGCAAATCATCCTCTTGCCCCACCCCCCTCCCTCCTTCTTTCCTTCCTTTCCCCTCTCTCTCTGTCTCAGATTGTTTCAACTATGTGCACTGCACCTAATGGGCAGCTTTGCAAAGTTAACTTCGACACTTTGCATTTTTTACTCGGATTACGCTTAGGGAGCGTAAAAAAACAGGCAGTGCTGTAATGAAAAGCACGCATCTGCTCCTCGCCTACCCACCTGAGACACATCAGCACTCTTTGCGCTGTGTATATTTTGCTAAGAGAAATAGTCCAGATGCAAATCAGTGCATTATCCCACTTTTCAATTCTGCCTGCTTCCCCCGGCGAGTATTTTAGCTTAATTAGCAAAGGAGATGTGTTATTCCAAGGCTAACGCGCCATAAAGCAATGACACCCGCACATATGGTACAGGCAGATGCAAAACAGCAACAGAGCTCTATGTGAGAATGCATGCACACAGTCGGCAAAAAATCCTAACACACACACACACACACACACACACACACACACACATGCACTTTTAAAGGAGGCACTGAGGAAAATTAGCAGTGGTTACTCTCTGATTCATTGAATTGACGTGAGTCCCACTCGTGATCTTTCCGCTGTCCTCACATGCACGAGCGATGAATACGTTTACTTTCTGTCGGTTTGACACAGGGAAAAAATGTCTCGGCTTTTTCCTTTGGTGTGTGCATGTTTTTTTTGTTTTGTTTTTCCATGCTCAACAAGAATCTAATTGCGGCTTTGCCAGCCTCATGCTCAGTAATCACCCTCTCTTTGTCTAGTCCATGCAAAGCAGGATTAGAGTTAAAATGATGACTGCCTAATCCCTTGATTTCCCTCTACAAAATAAATATTAATCTACTGGTCAATCATGCCCTTGTAAGGTACAATATATACAATATGAAAATGTTACGTAAATCGCGCTTTAGACGCATCTGTTTGAAAGCAACCCTGTCAGGTCATTCCTGACACCCCCCCCCCCCACCACACACACCACCGCCCTTTGGAAAAAAACAAAACAAAAAGTTAAATTAAGTGAAATGAATAATCATGCCAAAGATAAATCCTGCAATCCGGAGTGCTTTTATTAGTAGGGAGAAGCACTTAATTAATGAAGATTCAGAATAACCAATCACACGCTTTGCTTGCTTGCTCGACTGTGCATGTAAGCCCTTTTTGCGTTGAGTGTCCAACGCAGCTTCCAATACTGGGATCAAGACTGTAGTGGTTGACTTGTGCAGCTCAACAACTATGTGCACTACAGACACGCCAGACATGCTACCGTCTAACAGAGCATGCAGATGACTGAGCAAACATGGACCGTATGCCTGGGAGGACACAACGCACACACACACACACACACACACACACACACACACACACACACACACACACTCCAGTCACACAGTCCAGTCAGTGACGCACACATTTCACATGATCATCTCTCAGAAAAACAGGGCTATATATATATATATATATATATATATATATATATATATATATATGTATATATATATATATATATATATATATATATATATATATATATACAATATATAAACAATAACTATGATATTAAAAGAATGCAATAATATAATAATTTCACACATTTATTAACCTGTTTCTTATTTTGCTTTTCTGCCTTTACCCAGCTGATTGCTTCTACAGGCTACCAGGCAGCCTCCTATTCCGCTACTGTCAATGGTCTGGGAAAGGCTCTGTTAAAGATGAACACGAGACACCGTTTTAATTGAGGCTCCTTCTCTGATTCTGACCTTTCTGCACTGTCATTTTCCCAGAGAAACAATAAAAGTTAAAAGTTCAAACTCCTTGGTAAAGGCGGCACTCCCCAAACTCGCCGGTCCTGTAATTATCTAGTATTATAAACATAATCACAGGCCAGGTATCCCTACATGCATTCCAGGGCTGTTAGCTACGCGCTAATCCAAGCATTCTTCACCGAGGTATTTCACAAAACACGTCAAACAGTCTATTAAGGTATGAAAAACTGCTGCTAAATAAGCTCCTCCATCCAGTGGCCAGTGGCCTTATAAGGTCATGTAAGTGATCCCCCCCCTCCCCCGATATCTCTAATTTCTGGAGCCAGAGAATTACTAATTAACTTAAGGTCTGGGCCTATATTTAATTAGAGAGCTCTCCAAATGAACTTTAGACCAAAGGCATTTGCTTTCTAAACAAACTTGGTTCTGACAGCTGTTGTGAGTTTACCCTTTGCTATGACCATGGGGGAAAAAAATATTTAAAAACACATTTGTTTTCGGTGCCATCATGGGGTCATTACTTCTTTAGGGAGAGCTCCAGCTGAAAATTGTACGTTTTAATTGGATTTCACTCCAAACAAACAACTGTCATATGTAATTAGCATGGGTCTAGATTAGGACCACAATATTCCATTATCAAATAAACTGAATGTCACGCAAGCTACGAATCCAATTGGCTTGGGAAAGTTAACTTCAACAAATCAGTCATGACATCCCATTTGCTTCCTAAAAGCACCAGAAATAACTGATCATAATTCACAAAATATAATTGCATTTTTTTCTCTTCCAGAAAGGTTTTAATTCGTTAATTTAATGGTTTGGTTAGGGGAAAAAATAAAAGATTTCTCTGTTAGATGAAAAGGGCATGAGAATGAAAAGTAGTTCAGAGCAGCAGTAATGAAGAGCAACATTAAAAGAGCTGCTGCTTTTTTGCCATTGTTGCCATTTGAAAGCCTGTATGGGCAGCAGTTTGGCCTGGTTGAAACATTATCAGTACACTGCAGAGAGTGGAAGGCCACCATGTTTTATGCTTCTCAGCTCGTGAAAGGCCTCAATAAGACATCGGAGGGGGGGGGTGGGATTTTAAGGTCAATGAGAAGTTGGACGAGACAACAAGGCCTGCGTCGGCGTAACGGCCAGCTAATTAAAGCAAAGAAAACACATTATTTCTACAGTCCTGCGTGTTAATACGCAGGGGGAAAATGATTTGTTTTGCTATGAAATGCCATGCAGTAATATGCAGAGGTAGGGGAGTATTTGTTTAAATGAAATGCACGGTCCAGATGTACGCATGTAAAACGGCACATATACGCTCATTTCAGCAAACCCAGCAGTCTGGCTTTCAGTGGAAAATATTCTTTATTTCTTAAACTAGGCTATTCTTTCTCCCTCTCCCAACTCCCTCCACCCCTCCTTTAATTTTAACAGCTCTCAGGCCCACCATTTGTATGTATCGCTTGATCTTTGCTGGGGCCTCCGATTTGATTTTATATGAAATACCCCAACGGACCTCAATTTCCCCCTAATGGGTTTTTCATACATTTCCAAGCATCGTTTTCTATTACACTTTTGAACTTTCAGTACTTTGAATGATTGTCTATAACTTAAATTGCTTAAAATAGGCAAGGTAAGATTGGGTTTCATTGTTTCTGTAAAAGGAAAAAAAAAAAAGAAAAGAAAAAAAAGAAGCATGGACAATGAGGACAGGGCCACGGAGGAAATCACAGTTTTGCTAAAAGCCAAAACTAGGAATATGACATGGCTCAGAAATTTGAAAAAAGACATATGTCCACCTCACCCTTCTCCGCGCGCCTTCTATTCGGAGCAATCCTCTCTTGCCTTTTCTTTTTTTGGCTTGGTCTCTTTGACGCAAATTGTAAATTCCACCAACCATTCATTTAGTCTACCGCTTACCCATCATTAGAGCTGCTGACAAGATGACCAACAGCAGCACCTCCAGCACCTACACAAACCCAGCCTTCAGAGCCCTGCTCATCTGTCCTGATGGAAAGTCTAAGCCTGCTTTAAAGCAAATAATTAAAGATGATTCCAATGCACATGCCAGACCAGAGCGAGACAGGATATGAGAAGTCTAGTATTAACTAAATACTTCTCTGGGGACTGCAGCAGCTTTGCTCAACCTCAGGCCTAACACAAACAGTGGGCCAGCGTCGTGTCTGGAAAGCTGCTCTCTCTTCTCAATGCGAGCACACACACACACACACACACACACACATCTATGAACACACTCACACACAGGTGGAATAGCCATGTTAATATCCTCAGCTCATCATTTGGGCCAAGCTAACTAAGCAGCAAGAATATTCATAGGGGCAAGCTCTCATTTTTTTGTTTACTACCGGTCATACATATTAAATTACAGACTCATCTCTCTGTAGAAGGCTAATAACAGACCTGTTGTTCAGGTGTGATTGGACAAGACCGTGGGCACGATTCCTCTGAATGCACACCTGTCTACATTTCAGTTTGAAACCAAACCCACTGGTATTGACATGGTGTGCAATAATGTCCATAAAACAAACACTCGTCAGTCACCTTTGTGACAACAAGCCACTTGGCAACAGCTCCTGATGGTTCGATGTTCTACCGTGTTCTACAGTGGCGAGAACGTCTACATGAGACTGCTTCACAATTTGCACCAAAAAAAGTCCAGTAAAATCAGTCAAGAAGATACAACTACAGACATTTTGCACTGAATGAAAACAGTGCTTTGGACTTACTTGATTCAAATGTGTAGGCTAGTTTCACATTAATTAACTTATTTATGTATTTTCTTTCAATACAACCATATAGAAGATCTAACACCGGTTGCTAACAGAACACAATGCAGCTCTTCTTCACTTTCAGCTGGACCTACAGCGATCGCTTCACCTGGTCACTGCTTCTATGAGGTCATCCTTCATAGAGCAGGTCCATACACACCAGCTAGTGAATACGCCAGAGCCCCGGCGCCTTACACTGTGTGTAGTAGCAACACTGAGCTACTAGCAGCCTCCGTGGTCAGGATGCTAGACACATGAAAGGAAAACGTCGCAATACAGGCCGCGCTTGGATCGCCAACCCTGATTCGTCAAAGCTGGCCTGGCGCACTCTCCAAGTGCCAGATTTAAAGAGCCCAGCTGCGTTTACAGAAGAAGGACGAGCCGTTTTCCAGCTCCGACACGAACCGCTGCATGAGGAGAAGAAGGTCCTGAACTTGTAGGATTTCACACACAGTTCTGGGGCCAAAGCCAAATGATTAACATACATGGTCCTTTTCAGTGTCCGCTGTATTTTTCTATTTTAGTTAAGTTTTCTTCCTCTCTCTGTTTTTCAATATCCTGTCAAAGAAGCTTCATGCAAAGCAGGGAGAAGAGCCTGAGAAGAAGACGAGGAAAAATCCCCTTACTCCCGACGAGACACGGAGCTGACAGAAAAAGTAATGCAATCCCTGCTGGCGGAGAACCAAGGGCAACAAAAACATTTAGATAACTGTGTTCAATAATGAAAGTTTTCAATGAGGACAGAAATTACATTTCCTCATGATAACAAGGCCTTCCCATATTCGCCTTGTGAATGACTAGAAATGGCCGCGTCCACATCAGTCATGTGCACTCTCACATCGGGTGCTGTCGCTAACTCTATTAGCTTTCTCTTTACAAAGGGAGAGGCCTTTTAACTGCATCCAAGCTGTAGGGTAAAGAGGGCACATCCCAAGGGCTGGTGACTGTGTTGGGGGGGGGTATCTCCACTGCATTTCACTTGGCAACGAGGCACAAGTCAGCATCTGGTAAAGCATGTCAGTGCATGGGCTGAGCCAGTCAGACATTAAAGCATGACCTGTCTAACTGCGAAGGTTGCTTAAAAATGCAGACAGAAGCCATCTTCCGTGGTGCATCCCTTTTCACTGTGGAGGGGGTTAAACCAGAGGACACTGCCACCTTTCACAATCAACTCAAAGCTAACTTCCTTTTCACTGCTGGAAATATTAAGTTGCTCGCCATACTGATAAAAGGGAAGGAGAAGAAATCGCTTTGTCCACGCTGGCCTGCAAGCAGCCGGGTCCACGATTTCCCTCCCTGGAACAATTAGCATATGAAAGGCCAGTTATGGTGTATAAAAAGTCAGTGAAAGAGGACCCAGGCACGCTGAAAAACAACCCAGCGCAGGGACGTTTCTATTGTGGCCACGCGCGTTCTGCCTGGAGATCATTTCCATAGAACAGATGCGACGCAAGTGACGCTAGGCTGCGTTCGAAATTCACGTCATCCTGACGCCATCTTCAAAAACGAGACACCAGCTCTCTTTAAGACCAGCGGCTCAAGAACTTACAATAAATAAATTCATGTGTGTGTACATATACGTATATATTTATTTTTATGCATTGCCTTCTCTAAAAGTAGTAGAAGCTGTGACATATAAATATTCTCATTTTTTGATCAACCTACACTGAAAAAAAAAAAAGAAAGAAAGAAATTCAATACCTGCAATATCCAGTCCCTGGTGCTCCTATTGTGCCTGAATGCTAGTGCATAAAGGAGCAAGAGCCTCTATTTACTAGTGGAGAGAGGGGCCATTACCATACATATTACTTCACATGATGACAAAATCTGCAGGCATCTTGGGAGGCTCCAGGAATATGAAGCCCGCGCTTGTTGTCTCAAGTCCTCGACAAACACATCTTTAGGGAGAGCCGGCCCAGAAATAAAGAGAGAAAGAGAGGCAGCATTTTCACTCCGCTTTCATCTCAGTCACTCAGTCAACCATTCAGTGCTCCATTCAAAGCCGCTGTGCATTATGCAAAAAAATGCTAATCCTTTTCCGATGCTTTCACACTTGTACAAACCCCCATTCCCTCCAGTGAAAAGCAATTATATCAGTTTACATTTCTGTCAAAAAACAGGATTAATGCAGGAGTACTAGCATTGCGGCGGGTATCCCCCCGTACTAGCTAAAGGAAACTAGAGATTATTCCAGACAGTATTCTCTTTCCTCCTCTTCCGACAAAAAAAAAAGTGAAGAGGCTTTAAGAATGTTATTTAATTAGCCAAAGGGAGAAGAACAGAGCTTTAGTTGCTGTGGAAACTCTTTTCTGACCTGACCTTCTCTTTGCCAGGGCCCCGCACAAAGCGAGATCCAGTCTGGTCTTTTAATCAGAAACAAATTATGAAAGAATGTTGCCAGGCTGGACGATGCTCTCCGCAGTCGGCAGTGACGGAAGCAGTGGCCACCCCTTCACTCGTACGTCAGGCCACCGTGACAAATGACACCAGGAAGAGCCCCCCCCTTTGTGATTTGCATATGCAAATTCCCACACAAGGGAAGCGTGTATAAACAAGTGTCATTGTGAGGTGGATTAAGCTGGCACGTTTTTTTTTTGTTGTTGTTTTTTTTTTCTCCTGGATATATTTTTTTGTGGAGGGGCCCACTGTATTCAGGGCCATTAGTCAGCACAATTAACCCTGTCTCCATGGAGACTAATGAAATTTTGCTATGGTATGACTTAAATTAGATAGCTGGTTATGCGTTTCCACAATCCAACTCCAAATCCATTATTTGCCCCAGGAACAATGAGCCATTTGTGCTCAGCTGATCTCTGCCAGCTGAACAAACCTCCGAGCTGACAATTTGCATATGTTAATATAATTAAGCGCTAATTACACAAAACTTGCGCTGTGTTTCACACGCACTTTCCCTGGGCGCCGTGGAGCTTGAACCCCATCCAAGTGTTTAACCCTTCAGACAGACTGTAAGCAGGGGGAGGCCTGGCCTCCTCCACGAAACGCCTCGGGGCTGACACGAGAAGGCCCCCACTTAATACATTAAGCCAGCTCCTGACTTCTCAGCTTTCCAGCGGCCAAGCTATGCGGACCGGAGCGCGTTCCGCGGCCTCCTCAGCCGGACCAAATTCAATTGGGCTCCGCAACAAAAGCCTCCACAGTTCCTCCGCCTAACAATGTGATAATTTTCTCGCTGCTATCTGTGGCAATCATGAGGAACGCAGACGCAGGAACCGAGAGAAAGGGGAGCTTATTAAACAGGCAGCGCAGGCAAAGCCACATCAAGCACAAACAAATCACTGCATATTTATGTTTCCCGACGAGCCAAGAGGCAGTGCTGAGTGCAATTTCTCCCCCCCTCCAAAATTAAAAATAAGTCATGCTTGATGTAAGATTTGACAGGTATAACTTAAACATGTCTTGCATGCACTGACAAACGCTTCCTTGGCAAAACAACGCAAAAAAAAAAAAAGCTCCTCATAACATCACACCCAGATGTAAGACAACGTGCTGCGTTTGAAACTGTAATGGACAGGAATCTTTAAGGAAATCAAACGGCTGTGGCCAGATTAAAAGGGGCTTTGTCCTCCTCTGCATGCATTTCTTTTAGCAACTAAATTAAGCGAGGCTCTTCAAAAGGTGTAAGATGAGCCAAATGGGGAGGGAAAAAAATGTTCTATCACATCTGAAATTCATGCAGCTGTGCAGAATGTAGTCCAGATGGTGCAGGAGAACGGAATGGAAAAAAACAAACACCTGATGACGGACAGCAAAAGCTTGGAGGACCACGATAATGTCAAGGTTAAAGAAAACAGAAATAAACCTTTCCGCTGCTTCACTGTAAAGCCAGATCGTAATGAATTTTCACCGACCTGAATGTAAAAACACACAGTTTCGTGTTTCCAGAGCCTCAGGTTGGAAGCTACCGCTGCTCTATAAGGTTAATCTCAGGCAAAGGCAAAACCCGTATTTTACCCAGTGCTTCCCAAAAGGCCTTTTAAGGAGAAAAAAAAAGCATGTCAACAGCAACTGACATCTTCTGTTTATTCATGGACGCTTTCAAAATATGTGCATACATTATCTGTGTCTGTGTGTGAGTGGATCTCGTCTGTGTGCATATATCAGTGTGCGTTTGTCTGTACGTTCGGAATCCTCCTATTTAATTATTATTATTAGAAATACTTCAATTCCAGCAAACACACGCAGCCATCATTCAGCCTTTTCACCAAGCTGGCTGCATTAATGTCACAAAGCGGTGGCAGTCGTCGCCCTGTGCACCGCCATAGGATTTTTCAGTGTCGAACAGCAAAACGCTGTGATAGGCTTGTAGCAGCCCGCTGCTGCTGCTGCTGCTGTGGGGGGATTTTAAATCATCCGGCCTCTTCTATTAGACTCGAGACTTATTGAGGTAGAAACCATAAAATATGAAGAAGGGAAATTTAATCCCTGAAATATTGATTTGCACATTAATATCATATAGGCAGAGGGCAATCTGGCTTCATGGAAATGACACATTGTCGACCCTTGAAGAAGCCTGAGCCAATCTCGCTGCGGAATGTGTCTGAATCTGGGTCTGAGGAGGGCTTCCCTCCTCGGCTGGACAAACTGAAGCTGGAACGCTGCACAAAATAGCGGTTATTGTCTTACAAAAACAACGAATAAATATTCAGATTTTAAAAGCCCAACGCTAACACCGCTCTCAGTCGAACGCATGCATTTGCTTTGTGCCACTTGTGTTACAACACCCCTCTAGTCAAGCACTTTGCCATGTTGTGCTCTCGCACCCTTACTTGCTACTGTTTCGCTGGGTGTTTTATGAAGCTATCTGATGAAAATATCACCTGATGGGATTTGATTTACATAATAAGCTCTGAGGAAGTGCCTGCTGCTTCTGCTGCTGCTGTCTGCACACAGGAGAGAAATTACTGTACGGTTCTCGCTAACACAAAACACTATTTCAAGGCAAGAGAAAGACATTTCATCTGAAACACACAGACGAAAGAATAACAAAGCAAAAGCTTACAGCTGATCTAGAGGTTTATTTTAACACAATACGGCTGCCGTCGAATTTCCTAACAAAAACACAACCATAACAGTAACAATAATAACAACAACAATAATAATAATACAGTAATAACAGCAATAACAGGAACAATAACGGTGCTGTTCCAAACGAGGGCAGAGTGTAACCACGTCCATGCCAATCCGGATTTTGCAACAAAAAGAAGGCATCCGTTCAGATGTGTGTGTGTTTCAGTGACGAGTATCAACAAACGCATCCCAGTGAACACACACGCACACACCACCCTAAATCTGAACATCACTAATAACAGAAAGAAAGGCTTGAAGAACGAGCCCGATGTCCGGAAAACACGCGGAGACCCTGGTGGTGTAGTCCAAAAACCAGGGTGCATTTTCGCACTGTGAGTAAGAGAGAGCCGCGACACACACATGCACACACACACACACACACACACACCGTTCCACACACACGGACCCGTTCCACACACACAGAACCACAGAGTATGTGTGTGTGTGAGTGTGTATATGTGTGTGTGTGTGTGAGTGTGTGTGTTCAGGTTTTTTTTTTTTTTTCAACGCTCTCGATGCGAGCGATCGATGCCCCCTGTCACCGTCGCGTCCCAACCGGAGCCAGCAGACCAGCCACAGAGCAAAAGCAACACACACACACACACACACATATATACACTCTACATCCCCTTGTTCTCCTGCCCCCCATAAAAACACTATGTCAACTTAAAGAATCTTCGAGATCGCGGAGGGAAGAAAAAACAGCAACACGAAGAAGAAAAAATGAAAGGAAAATAGTGGGGAAATGGAGCTTACGGCGTGGAGGCAGAAGTACACAGACTAAAGACGGACGGTCCAGACGAGCCGAGCCGAGCCGAGCCGAGCCGAGCCGGCGAACCGTCGAGGTCCAGTTTTGAAAGCTGTTTCGGAGGCTGTGTGTCGGTTTGCGGGGGAGTTTGTGTGAAGTGGACCAGGCTTCACCTTTAGAGTTGAACGCTTCCCTATGAGTCCGCTCCTACTCTACTCCTACTCTATTCGAGGAGACACTCCGTAGCAGGTAAACAGTGAAGCGTGTGGGGAACTAACCGTCAATTCTGCCGTTTAGTCCCGAAAACACACCGAGGACAGGGTTCCGGTCCCTTCACGTTGCTCGCGCGTGGCTCGTTTCTCGTGTTATTTTTATTTTACGACAGTTAAAGATAAAATCTCGACATTATTGTCCCTGACTAATACACACTGCTGGGAAGCAGCATTTCTGTACACTTAGCGAGAAAAGACACGGAAGATTTGCCCCCAAAACGAGTCAAAACGGATGTAAAACCGTACAACTGACGACCGTTGGTCAGTGTAACGCTGCTGTTGCCTCACCGGCGCCGTAACCGACACCCGCCGCTAACGCGAATTCCCTTCAAAACACAGACGCTTCAGCTTCGGCTCCGAGGCGAGAAAGCAGGTTAAAAGTTGCCAGCCCGCCTCGGTGGAGGTGTTAGCGGTGTCACCGGGCTATCGGCTCGGTGACAGCTCGCTGCTCTCGTTCAAACGCTGTTAGAAACGGACGAAACGTTAAAGGCGATAGCCCAAAAACACCATATCGCACGAAAGGCTGTGAAAGTAGCTGCGGTGTCTTAGCCGAACATGCTATCGCAAAAATCCCCCGAAAGATAATCAATGTGAACCTCTGTGATACCCGACCTAAATTTAACACCAACTACTCAATAAAAGTTGGAGGAAAAAGAAAAAAAAAAAACTTACTTTCTTCCCCCCGCAGCTCCCTCCGCTTCTGCTCTGGCTGCTCGTGAGGAAAATCACATCCAATGATTGCGAAAGTTGGTAACAAAAAAGGTGAAAAAAAAAAACAATAATCCTCCAAGTTTACTGGAAAAAGGGTGAAAAAAAAAAAACGTAAATACGACCGGTGACAGAAAAAGAGTCGATCCTTTGGGTCCGGTTGGTGAAAAGACGTGTCGACGGCTGCCTAGCAGTTTCGGTTGTGGAGGGGTTCGGGGAAAGGAGGAAAGGGAAAAATGAAAATCCGATATGTCTTTATTCTGCTAATTATTATCGTTTTAGCCCTGTTTAAAAAAATGGCTGATTAAGTTGAGTGCGCATGTCTTTGTGCGTCTATTCCCGATATGCACTCTGGGAATGAGAGAGAGAGAGAGAGAGAGAGAGAGAGAGAGAGAGAAAGGGGGGAGCGAACGAGCGAGCAAGGGAGGGAGGGAGAGAGGGCGAGAGAGAGAGAGAGAGACGGAGAGAGAGAGAGAGGCGTAATTAGTGAGGTGATCAACAGTCTCCACATTGCAAATGACGCCTCGCTTCAACTAGCTGAGCGGAAGGGCCGGATACAACCTACCTCTCTAGCCGGTCTATCTAACGGCGGGAAACAAAAGCACACAAATAAATAAATAAAATAAAAAAACAGCCACGACTGGAAGGCAGAGCGAAGCTAATGAACAATTCGAGTAGTTTTACCCACTTTTTCCTGTTTTATGAGCCGCAGTTAAAGATTCGTACCGAAATAAGGGTTATTAGAGGCGGCGCGAGCGCCGTCGACCGCACCTTGTGCAAGGTAGCAGAGCGCGAGTGTACACCAAGACTGTAGCCCTATACATTTCACTTCATTTCAGGCTGGTTTAGCCCAAATCATATCCCTGAGAACAATAAGGAGGAATTGGACTGCGGCTTTATGCGCTCTTATACGGATGTGGGATGTGAGGCTGCCGTATAGACGGACTGGCCGTGCATTACAGTGGTTTAGGGCAAATTATAAACTACAGCAGTGTGGCGGACAAACACAAATATACACCCTGTTCAAACATTTCGTTAGCATCCGTTTCGTTAGCAAACCTAGTTTTGATATCTATATTTTTGTTGTTTATTTTCTACGATTAAAATGACATGAGTGGTGAGCCACGTTTACAGGAGTCAAATCTGGTAAAATAATGCATTCACCATAAAAGCTGTAGCTTTTAGACAACAGGCCATAATGAGGCAAATTACATACGTATACACACACACACACACATTTATATATATATATAAATAAAATATTTATGTGTATCACTGTAATAATAGCATTATGGTTGAGCTATAAATATGCTTACACCATTATATATATATATATATATATATCTTTATAACAGAGTTTAGGCTGGTTTGCGTTACAGATGAAATAAAGCGAGCCCACCGTCCATTTAGGGATGTTAGGTTTAGTGTAAAGTAGGAAAAGTCAGCTGTAGACTTGATGCTTAAGGCTTTAAACTCTAATACGGACTGGATCAATAATTCCGCCTATAAGTTTCCTGACCAAGTTCACACATCCAGCTTCACACAGCCGAGGCTGAGGACGAGCCACACGGGCCGCGGGGACGCTTTCCAGACGAGCTGGACAAGAAAGTTAGCTCACGTTCATCATGTTTCTCATGTTTATACCGTTTACTGAGGTTTTGGGCTGATGTTAGCTTGTCAGGAGGGTGTCCGTCTGTCTCCGTCCCCTCCTTCAAGGGCAAAAGTGAATTATTTCGCACCAGAATAAGCTGATGTTTATGTCGTTTTACTGAGCTGTGTTTTATTTTACTGAGACTCAACATTAGCTTCTCGCAGTGGCATCCGTTTCTGTCTCCTCGTCAAATGGTGGCAGTTGGAAGCAAAGAGGGGGAAAAGGACTACAAGATGGTAATCCTGGAGGGGGAAAAATCAACAACTCTCCTTTGTGGAGAGGGGGGAAAAAAGGAGGTGAGTGAGTTAGCTTTCCGGATCTCGCCATCAGGATGCTTGCTAGCAGCTGGGGCTTAGCATGGCTGCGGCGCTCGGGATGTGTGGCTCCGTGTTTTGGAGCTGCTTCTCCAGCCCGCTCGCGCTCTGCTCTCCCTCCATCGGAGCCGGGACGAGCCGCTGGAGAAGGCTGGAGGCAGGGCGACTGAAACGGACGGACGGACGGACGGACGGACACTTGCGTAAAAAAACCTTTCCAGTGAAAATCACGCGCTTCAGTGCGAGCGCGTTTCACCGAGGACTTTGAAACTGTTGAGGTTTAGAAGACTCACTTCTTTTGCAAGTATCCAGCCTCCTGCACGGCGTTTATCTCATTTGATTTTTGCACGGATGCGAGGGTGCAGTTGTGGCCGGTACTGACTTGATTAACAGGCGCTTTTTTATTATTTTTTTTGTTCGCTTTTGAAAACGAGGGTTTTCACGCCAAAACGGAGAAAAGTAAGTGGGATGGAAAAGGGCTGATGGGTCTTATCTGAGTGTCATGCACTTCCCAAATCCCCCGTCTGTCTCCCACCCTTCTCTCTGTTCTTCTGCTGCTGATATGCCTCCTCTCTCTTCAGGCTGTTTTCCCAGAAAGACTCTGTTCACTAATATTTCATTTCATTCTCCATACGCTGCGACTCTAAATGAGCAGATCTGTATCTCTGAACGGCACGTGTGCTTTTTTAACGAAAAAAGAAATGATGGGATTTATGTGGAGCAGCAAAACTGTGTGATGAGCTCTTATCTCCTGCTTTATCGCGTGTTATCAGTTACAGCCTCACTCTCATTCTCTGAATTTCCACCAGAACTGCAGTGTCCCGTCTTTCCAGCTCATTTCGTCTCAGTATTATTGCTGCTGTTATTTTTGTAATTTTAAAGCATCACACGTTTTTAAAAAGCATACACTTTTTAGCAGAGTTATAATTATTCTGGTTAGGATCAAGGTGCTCTTTAACCCCCGCCCCCCTCCCCCTCTTCCTCCTTTAAAGCCCAACACACCCCTGTGTTTTCCTCCGTGCCTGTTTAAGCGCTCCCGGATGGGGTTTGGGCCAAAGCCCGTGGCGCCCTCTGGGGTGCGAGGGGTCACTGTGTGACCGCGACTGACCCTCTATCTGAACCACAAACAACAACACTGTACAAGTCACTGTACAGACGCCCCAGTACACACACCCGCCTCAAAACGAGTGTTTTACTCACGGAAAGTCAATCCAATAATAGTTATATCGATTTACAATAAAAATAAAAATAATAATAATAATAATAAAAACGGGTAAACACAAATCTCCAAACAGTAATTAAATATAATAATAATAATAATAATAATAACAAGGACCTGAACGAATATATATTTTTAAACAATAAACAACAAACAAACCACAACAACACAGTGTGTGTGTGTGTGTGTGTGTGTGTAAATCGGTAATAAATAAATGATCTGATTTCAAAAGCACGAAAACCTCCAATAAAACCAGAAAATAATGCAACGCATCCAGCAAAAATCCACGTTTAATCATTTCCACCATACAATTATCTAAACAAATCTCACACACTTTTCCTGCCACAAAACATAGCAAAATATTAAATAAAACACGTGTAAAATATTAATTACAAAACGCACGTGCTTTTAAACCTTTCCCCAAATCCAACCGCACTCGCAAAAAATACACAAAGCAGCAAAACCCGCCTAAAAGCACAGAATTAAAGCGTATTATTATTAGAGCGCGCCCCAGCAGAAGTGAATGAGATAAAGGCGGCTACCTTTTAGTGCTGTCCCGCTCCTCCGGCTGTCTCTCTCTCCCCCTCACACACACACACACACACACACATACATACACTCATACACACTCTCTCTCTCTCTCTGTCTCCGGCTCTGGCACGGCCAGGAGGACACACTGAAAGGGGGGATGAAGTTGGGGGACCGGCTTGCTGCCTCCCTCTGCGCCCCTCTGCCTCCAACTTTCATTTCATATTCCGCAATCAGCCCGGGACACCGCGTGCGTCCTAATGCGCCGAGAAGGGAGTGTGTTCCCCACGCACGAGTGTGATCACTGTACTTTACTCACTTTACCTTTTTTTTAAACCCCCTCAGTGAATAAAAAAGCTGTGATATCAGATGCGCAGAGCGCGCTGTCCCCCAAAAACCCCATCCAATAACAGAATGATCAGAAATGAAGAAGGAAAACAAAATTAGCTGCTAAAGCGCGTCAGTTCCTGTCTGAAAAGCGTTGGGGACTTTAAATCGATATATCGGGACATTTGGATCGATTCTATAAACGAAAATCCATAGAGAGCATGAGAGCACTTTCCCCTTTCAGCGGGACACGGCATGGGGAATAAAGCAAAGGAAACACAGCACCCGACTCACCTCCGTTTAGCACATTTTCCCTTCGTTTAACCGTTTTTATCCGGAGCAGGAGATGATCTGTAATAGGCTTCAGCATGAAGAGCGCAGTGTCTCCACTGTTAACGCCACAGTTTCAGCTCTATTCCCGAGCGATCAGCAGCTTAATACAGTCACATCCCCTCATCAGCTGCTTCATCAACACCTGCCAATAATATAGACACCAATATGCAGATAATAATGCTAATACTGCTAGTTACACACTGGCCGTATTGACCGTGTGTACTGGGAGCCGGATGGCCGGGTTGCAGTGGTCAGTGCAGGTGTGATAGGGGGGCTGTTTGTGATAGTGTCGTTTATGTTCAGCTACAATCTGCGATTTTACTCTTTTCCATCGTTCTGTTCATTTGACAACGCAAATCAATGAAAGAGAGGAGTGTTTATACTGGGGGTGTGTGGGGGTTGAAGGGGGGAAAGTCCACTAACCACACACACACAGAGAGAGAGAGAGAGAGACAATCAAACACACTAATATGTACACACTCTCCCAAACACACACACACACACAGACACACACACTCTTGGGGAGTGCACCTCCTCCCTTTGACTCCGTCCCTCCCCTCTGGCCTCCTCCTGCTTGGCCCTTTGCTCCCTTTTTAATGGACAAATGCGTGAAGCTGCAGCTCCTTCAGCCTGGACTCAGACTCTCCACAGCCTGCTTCATATAGGCAGGGCAAGTACAGACTCCCAAATACTCCAAACACACATAAAACACAGCAGAAGTGAAGAAAAGGCCGGAGAAAGAACAGTAGACCTGGCTGCACCTGCTTTTCTTTGTTCAGCTGCTGGAGAGAAAGCAGAGCGAACAATAGGAGAAGACTTAGGACCGGATTAAATACACTGCTCATCCAAGACTGAGAAATAATGATGCACAATGCAATTAATTAAGTGAAAGAAAAGATAATTAACACCCTAATGTTGTTATTATTATTATTATTATTATTATTATACAATTACAGTTCATAATATAGTGCTACTGTTAAATAATAATAACAACAATAATAATAGCATACTATTAAATTAAATTTCATTAAAATGTGCTATTGGTCAAGATTATTACACACTCTCAGCAGCAGGGCATTTCATTTAAAACATCCTAATGATCTAATCAATTAAAAAAAATCAATAATCAGCCAATTAATTGGGAGCAGCCTGGTGGCGCTGCTTTTTGTAATGAATCTCAGCTGTGATGGGCCACTCCCCATTGTAGGGGGGTCTGCTTAAGGCTATGGGACGTCCCAAGGCTAGGAGAGAGCGAACGGAAAACATTAGTGGACCAGTGGGTTTCAACGCAGAAGACAGAACACAGTTTCAGTTCAGATGTTTTCTCCACTGCATTACAACTGATCTATTTTTCTTTATTATCATTAATATTTATTCTTTTTTAAATTAGAATACACTGCATTAATTGTGTCTTTATATCTGGCAAAATTCTAGCATTTAACACTTGCAAATAACCCCTGTAACAATTAGTCAAGAGTTCTCCAGTAACACAGCTAAATCGATTAGGTCATGTGACAAACTAAATTATATTAAATTATATTGCTAATGCTAAAATGATTTGCTTTCAAGTGTCTTTTTCTTACTGGCTACACTAAGGTGTGGTGGAGTGAATGTAGGTAAGAGTAAATCACGCTAACTTTAATGTTTATATTAGCTAATTTCATGATATTATAAAATGATCAGAAATGCTTTATTGACATGGTGCAGAACAGAGGTGTCAGTGTACATTTAATGCAATATATATGAACACAATATTCAGTGGTGTTGGAATCATATTAAAATGCCTAATATAAGGTTAGTGATTAAATAGAAAGATTGTTGTAGAATTAAAATACAGCATTTGTGTGTGGATGTATTATGTGTGTGTGTGTGTGTGTGTGTGTGTGTGTGTGCTGTTCCAAGCATGTATGCCTTACAGCATCTATGCAAAAGATGAAGGGTTTAATATAAATCTATGTATATTATTTGTAAAATGCATATGAAACTGTAAGAGATCAATTAGCAGAATGCTTTAACCGTTTCCTTCATCAATGAAGCATCTTTTTAAGGCCCTACATGCGTATTCCAGCATGTTTGCCTTTACAGACAGTGTTAGTCCTCGTTGTATAACTTCCTTATCACACCCTCAATTAAATGCACTCGCTCCAAAACAAAACGTCAGAAAGCATTACACATGAGCGCCTAAATGGTGATGTGTTCTGAAAGCCACGTCTCCGGCGCAGCAACAAGGAACTCTTTGACCGCAATTTCACGTATTCAAACAGAAAAGGTGCCCAAAATACACCCACAATGCATAAAAATGCGCCAAGCGAGGCCAAAGTGATGATTCACTGAGGGCCAGCCTTTACATACATCGTCGGGTAGTGCTGGGCACTATTGGTCAAATTAAACATCACATACTTAAAAAATATATCATGATATTTACAACATTTCTGTCTATATTGGTAGAGTTAACGATGCCATGCTTCCTGACATATACTGGTATATAGTGGTCACTCAAATGACTGGACATTGGACTGTTTTGTATGTCCGCTGTATTTTAAACACCCAGCAAAGGATTTACAGGCCGACAACATTTCTGTTGTCTGTCAATACTGCTAAAACTAAAAATCAATGCTGCTGTGTTACACCAACACTGGTACAGAAGATACACTGCTCAACACTAGGTTAGGGAAGGAAGTAAGGAACAAGCACAGGCACTGCAGCACACAACGGGCTAGCTGACTCGACTAGCCTAGCCATCGACTGACAGTAACTCTACAACTGTAGACAAGGCGAGACATGGCAAAGGCGCTGAAGACGTTGAGGCCTAGAGCCTATCGCGTTAAGAAATCGCTGCTCATAGCTTACCCAAGAGCCTTCCTCAGTGTATGCTTGTTTATTTCCTAGCTAAGCTCTCTGATGTGTGCTTGGCGCAAAAAGGTGGACGCTAGGCGTGCTAGTCCATGGCCACTGGGCTAAAGCCACATATACCGTACGGAGAAGCAGCTCTCCTGGCTTCCTTTTTTTCACATTTAAAATGCACCCAAGGGCCAAATAGCTGAGAAACAGCCCCTTAGTGCCTCAGCAAAAAAAAAAAAAAAAAGCTGGCGACTGTTTGCACAGATTTTTCAACAGTGCCAGCATTGAGGACATTTGGAGAAGAAGGGGGGAACGAGAGAGAGAGAGAGAGAGAGACAGAAAAAAGCAGAGGGTGGATGGGGGGGTTGTGTGTGTGTGTGTGTGTGGGGGGGGGGGTTAGAAATCAAATCAGTGTAGCTCCTGTGTGCAGCAGAGGTGTAGAAGGATGATTGTGGATTGGTTAAAGAGAGGCGGAGGATTGTCATGCATAAGGTAAGCGCTCGTCCACGGGCTTTGTTTGAAAGCGCTGATGTCTGAGGAGGCGTTTGACAGCCTTTGCCGAGGTATCAAAAGCAAGCACTTTCTGCACTTTGATTCCGTCCTACGATACGTCAAACGCGCACGGCGGCTCGTGTGATTTCGGATCCATTTAAGTGCCGGCTCTTGCCTGTGTTTGTGGCATTTCTGCATTATCTTGTATTATTTGCTTATAGCAGTGTCTATAGCATCCATTCTTGTATAGAATTTAGACAGACTATGTATATGTACATATCTCATAACTGACATGTCAGAAGTGTCACAACTGTTGTTTATTTAACTGGTTTATGACATTCGAAAGCTGCCCTTTTCTCTGTGTGAGCAATTAAAGATGAATGGGCCAACAGGAACAGTTCAAATCGACTGGATTACACTAACATATCGTCGCCGTCACACACACAAAAAAACCCCTCAATTTTTCAACATAATATGTTCTTTACATTGTTCTTTACACTGCATCAGGAATTAATGATGAGTGGACTAATTGACATGCTCCAAATTGACTCTTGGATGACCCTTTAAAGAACCTATGGCCTGCCGGTGGGCCGAAAGTGTCATTACAAACTTCTATTTCCAAAGAACAGCCCCTCTAGTTTGTACAGAAGTCCCTGCGTTAACGGGTTAAGAAGGTCTTTTCCTCTCCTATAAAGTTGCCATTTTGGACATACAAGTTTTTTTGCATGACAGCTACAATATGTTAAGATTTTTTTCTCTTTTAAAGTTATCGTTACAGAGATATCATGTTTTTAATGACTTCAACAATACACTATGTAGCCAGCAGATTTGTACTTGTATATTCAGAGAATTCACTGGTTCATGCAGTAAGGCTGCTAACAGCTGCTAAGTTGCACCCAACCAATACAATACAATATACATGCAAATCAGTCAGCATGGATGCAACAGTGCTGCAGCATATCATGTATATATTCAGCATCATCCTTGGCTCTGAGCTGTCTGAGCAGTGCTTTGCTCATCAGCTGTTAGGACGCGTTCATACTCCATATGCATGCGTCCAGGCGTGTATCCTGACCGCGCCGGCCACATGCATGCATGCACAGAGAGGGGCTGGACTCCAGTCTGCCGCCTCTGGAGGGAAAAGCTGGACGATCCAGAGAAGTTGATGGAGCACATGATGGAGAGATGGAGAAACTCTCTCTCTCTTTCACACCTGCTAGAGCTTTTAGCTTAAATCACCACTGCTCTCTCTCTCTCTATCTCTCTCTCTCCGGCCACTGCAGACCATCTCCCCAACTTTAATAGGAAGACAGTTAATAACCCCTCCCTCTCTTTCTTCAGCTTCTTCTTCTTCTCTATTTTTTTCTCTCTCTCTTTTTCGTCCCCCCACACACTATCAATCTGGTCTGTCAGGGCTATGCTGAATCAAAGCAAAAAGTGCTCTTCACAGATGACTGATTAGAAACGCAAAATCACAAGATCCATCTTCATGGTCACTTTTATTATAGTCATTTTTAAACTGACAGCGACCTGCTCGGCCTCACAACGCCGCACACACGCCACAGAATTGCCTTTCTGACGAGGGGGGGGCTATTGTGAGAGGGAAGCAGGGTGCATCACATGCATTTTTCACACACACACACAGCCCCCCAAAAAATCCACTTTACAATTTCTGTATCACACCTGGTGAGAATCAGACGCGTTTGGTGTTTCGCCGTGGCGAGGCCCAGAGAATGAAAAGTGATTTGTGTTTCTGCACCATATTCTTCTGCAAAACAACCACTGTGAATGTGCTTTTGTGGCACACTCAATGCAGCAATGTGCGAGCCGTTTGCAAAAAATAAATATGTAAAAAAAAAACAGAAAAAGAAATAAGTAACAATACAAACAAACAAACAAATAAATAAATAAATACATGCCAACCTTTGTAATATCTGCTTTTGAGGTGTAGTCAATGTGGCAACGTTGCACAGTGTTTGACAAATCAGAAAATCAGAAACACTAGGAATGAATGAAATGAATGAAACGAATGAAATGAATGAATAAATGAATGAATGAATGAATGAATGCTAGATGGAAGGAAAATAAAAAGGAAGAAAATAATAAACAACATAAATGTTGAAAAAATTTGTCTTTTAGGAAGTGCAACATTCATGTCCGTGGTGGAAAACAATGAAAATAAATGAGTGAATGAAAACAAATAAACAGCTTGGTTGTGGTGTAATCAGTACAATAATTATGCATGTTGTATCCAAATAAATAATTAAATTAAATAATATATACATAAATAAATATCTAATATCTAAATAAATAAATGCATAGATATTAATTTGTGCTTTTTGGCATTGTCAGTTCAACAATGCTGCACTGCATGCAAAATAAATACATAAATAAAATGTCCCTTTATGTTGTAAATGCATGTTGCATGCAAAAAAAAAAAAAAATGAATGAATGAGTGAATAAATGAGTAGTAAATTAATAAATATTTCTTTACAAACATACAGACAAACAGATAGATAGATAGATAGATATGTGCTTTGGTGCAACAATAAGCATGTAAATAATGTATGAATCTAAACTAATAAAAACATAAACATTAATATAAATAATGAATGATTATATGAATAATTAATAATGTTCTTCTGTGGTATAGCCATTGCAACATTGTTGCACTGCTTGCTAAAGAAATAAATTAAAACATAATATAAAATAAATGAATTTTAAAAATATAAATATACATAAATAATATACAATATAAATAAATATTTAAAATATAAATAAATACATTTCTAAAAATAATGCATGGATAAAATAAAACAATATGTTAACTAATAATAGTAATACATTATTCAGATAATATGTTTGAGACAAACAATGGAAGTTTTGGTCAACAATGATCTTAGACTTAAACTAAAACTTAAGTCTAAAACTCCTGTACTTTTAGGGGTTTAAATATCAGTTCCTAAATCCAACCAATCAACCAGTAATCATGCAGCAATGCTCTAAGAACACGTGTGTGTGTGTGTGTGTGTGTGTGTGTGTGTGTGTGTGTGTGTGTGAAATAAAGCAGTGCTAGAGCTCCTCCAGCACGACTCAGTGCTATGGTAATCCTAATTGACATCAATCTACAGAATCAGCAGAGGTTACATGTGTCTGAGGCCACATCCATATTCAAAACAAAAGAAAAGTGGGTCACGCAAAACAAGTGACGGCAGGAAAATTTCATCAAAAAACCTGGAGACCAGACAGCCTGCCATATTTAATGTCCTCAAAACATCTGACTGAACAGCTTGTCAAAATATTAAGGCTCAGATACGAAAGCTTAGGAGTCTACGAGGGGGGGAAAGATTATTCTATTTAACAAATGGTTTTCTTTTGTTCAATTGCCTTTTCGTTGAAACTGGGAATGCTTTGGTGCAGACACAACACACTGGAGTCCTGTTTCTGGCATGCATTTGTGCTGTGATGTTTTAAATGAAATATGTAACTCATTTGTTTAGCACGTCGCTGCTGAGCAGTGTTCAGGCTAAAAGCTTTTTCAGATTAGAACCGCAGTGTTCAATCAGAACCACACGGAGCCAGAGTGAAACAGGAATCGTACTGGAGTGTATTTAGACAGGCCCCCCTAAGCCAGGAGACTGCTTGGACTATAATGTAGTGTGTGTGTGTGTCTGCGTGGCTGTGACGTTGCAGCCAAGCTGCAGGCAGCTGTGCCCTGTGTAAATGAACATGTGTGTGTGTGTGTGTGTGTGTGTGTGTGTGTGTGTGTATGTCTGTGTGTGTGTGTTGACCTGATGCTTTTTGATTATGTCTCTGACATTAAAGCGAACAAACACAAACCTGAGGAAATCATACTAAAAAATGAAAATCATGCACACATACAGGCACACACACATACACACACACACACACTCCCACACACACAGAAATATATATATATATATATATATATATATATATATATATATATATATATATATATATATATATTAACATATATATGTTATGCCCCAGTGAAATAATATATGAAAAATTTGCTAACATTGTTTGTTTGATTTTGTCCATACATATGTTTTCATAAAACTTTATTTTAAAAAAATATTATTTATTTATTTGATTATTTATTTAGCTTATTTATATAGCAAGTAGTGCAACAATGTGCCATTGTCTATATCACAAAAGAACATATTATTAATATTTTTATTAGTTTAGATTAATTTTTACAAATTATTTTTACATGCTTTGTTATTACTTGTTTATTGTTGCACCAAAGCACATATCTATATATCTATAATTTTACACATTGTATAAAAAATACATATTAAGCCATGTATAAAAAAACACACATATGTCTTATGCCATGTGCAATGTATGACTTACATACACGCACACACTCTCACTCTCTCTCCAAAAAGACATGTAAACAGAACTTGTTCTTACATACACACTCATATCCATGTGGTCAGCATAAGTACAATGAAAACAAGACACACAAGCCTGAAAATAAACTTGTGCTTAGAATCCCACAAGAGGAAAGCTTTAAGACACAACACTGTAACAGTAAAGAGACACAGAGACACAGGGTTATTACTGTAGAGTAAAAAACACAGAGACACAGCCCTGTAACTGCACAGAGACACAGAAACACAGAACTGTAACTGTAGATTAAGGAGGCACTGGAACACAGCATTGTAACCGTAGAGTAAAGAGACACAGAGACACAGCATTGTAACTGTGGAAAGGCACAGAGACAAAGCACTGTAACCGTAGAGTAAAGAGACACAGCGCTGTAACTGTAGAGTAATAAGACAGTGCTGTAACTGTAGAGTAATAAGACAGTGCTGTAACTGTAGAGTAATAAGACACAGCGCTGTAACTGTAGAGTAAAGAGACACAGCACTGTAACTGTAAAGAGACACAGCGCTGTAACTGTAGAGTAAAGAGACACAGCACTGTAACTGTAAAGAGACACAGCGCTGTAACTGTAGAGTAAAGAGACACAGCACTGTAACTGTAAAGAGACACAGCACTGTAACTGTAGAGTAAAGAGACACAGCACTGTAACTGTAGAGTAAAGAGACACAGCACTGTAACTGTAAAGAGACACAGCGCTGTAACTGTAGAGTAAAGAGACACAGCACTGTAACTGTAAAGAGACACAGCACTGTAACTGTAGAGTAAAGAGACACAGCACTGTAACTGTAGAGTAAAGAGACACAGCGCTGTAACTGTAGAGTAAAGAGACAGCACTGTAACTGTAAAGAGACACAGCACTGTAACTGTAGAGTAAAGAGACACAGCACTGTAACTGTAAAGAGACACAGCCCTGTAACTGTAGAGTAAAGAGACACAGCGCTGTAACTGTAGAGTAAAGAGACAGCACTGTAACTGTAGAGTAAAGAGACAGCACTGTAACTGTAGAGTAAAGAGACATAGCACTGTAACTGTAGCGTAAAGAGTCACAGCACTGTAACTGTAGAGTAAAGAGACACAGCATTGTAACTGTAAAGAGACACAGCACTGTAACTGTAAAGAGACACAGCACTGTAACTGTAGAGTAAAGAGACACAGCACTGTAACTGTAAAGAGACACAGCACTGTAACTGTAGAGTAAAGAGACACAGCACTGTAACTGTAAAGAGACACAGCACTGTAACTGTGGAGTAAAGAGACAGCACTGTAACTGTAAAGAGACACAGCACTGTAACTGTAGAGTAAAGAGACAGCACTGTAACTGTAGAGTAAAGAGACACAGCGCTGTAACTGTAGAGTAAAGAGACACAGCA